>NC_041398.2:216078249-216378249 GCF_900747795.2 Erpetoichthys calabaricus | reverse complement strand
CAGTTTTCTGATACTAGCATTGAGTAGGCATTGTAGAAACAGGTTGCATACATTTACAGTAATTGCAAGTTAAACTGATAATTTCATTATTTTTAAATGTAAAATTAGGAGTATGGATTCACTTCAGTATAAAGAGACAGCAGATTAAACAGAACCTGCCAAGAAAAGAAAATTATAAAAAGAATATATTTTACATTTGCTCAGCATTAAAAAAATACAGTACTAAAAAAATCAAAACCAACAAATGTAGTTTGCCAGAAATACCAGTCCTTTGTTTTGAAATGCACACAGCATTGTATATATTTACTAAACATATTGGCCCGTTGAATCAGGCTGAAAAAGACATGAAACAATTATGTGTTTTTATTTTTTTTAATCTAAGACATCAAACGAACAGAATTAAAGAGCACAATTCACTTTACAATCAAAATGTCTGAAATCAGTTGGGATATATTAGTATTTTTTGTTATGTTACTTTAACAGACTATAAAATAAGCAGCACAAGTTTCAGTACAATGATACCATCTAAATTACTCAATGCATTCAACAAAGAAGTTTGTGAAGCCCTTGTCTGTTTCTCTCATGAGCAGATCAATGTTCTCTAAATATGCCTCTCACACTTCTGAGGAATAAACAAAGACATTGACTCAGATTCTACCACTGAGAATTACTTATTTGAAAAGCCTAAATGTATTAACTACTACAATGTTCTACAGCAAAAGTGATTGCAGCATGTATGTCATTTAGCCTTGAATTAAATAATTAAGATGAAGATGTTTCAAAGACTGATTAAAGGCAGTGAGCTTCAGAGACTGAGTAACATAATGCAACTTGGAATGATCAGTGTATGAATAAAATCGAACAGCGCATACAAGCTTGGGGAAGAATAAGCAACACTTTAAAACACTTCATTTTATATATATTATATATATATTTATAATATATTATAATATATATATATATTGTGATAAACAGAGGCACTGTCGACCCCCTGAACCCTCAGACCAGACGTCAGACACCAGGTAAAAGTCCAAAGATCAATATTTATTATAATAATAAAGTGCACAAAGCACCCTCCTCTCCACAATACGCAATAAATCAATAATCAAATAACCAATACTCGATCCTCCACTCCCAGACACTTAGCAACCCTGCCTCCCAACTCAGCTGATCTGTCTGGGATCTCCCACAGTCCTTTATAGTCCTCGACCTCTGAGCCCTCAGTCCATGTGATTATCCAGCACTTCCGGGTCAGGTAAAAACTTCTCTTTTTCTTCAGCCCGGAAGTATATCATTTCTTCCGTTCCCGTGAGTTGGAAATACTTCCGGGCTATACGGAAAATATAAATCCCTGGGCCTCCCTGCAGCGACTCCTGGCGGCCCCCGTGGTATCCAGCAGGGCTGTGCATTAAAAGTCCACTGTCCATAATTCCCTGCTGGCATTCGGGGTAGCTCCATGCTGCAAGGAGGGCTCCATCTGGCAGCCTGGGGGTATTGGCCGGGATAAATAGCCGGCCATATCTCACAATATATATATATATACTAGCAAAATACCCGCACTTCGCAGCGGTGAAGTACTGCTTTAATATTTTTATTAAGAACAAAAGTAAACCTTTTTAAACTGAGGGAAAATATACCAGTAATTATTTGTTAAGGATCTCTTTGTATACCACTTTGTCAGTTCGGCCCTCCGGTTGTAATATGACCAAGCTGTGCGCTGAGCTTACTCTTGAGCATGCAACGTATAGTTGGCCATGTGAAAAGCAATCTTGCCTCAAATCAATGCCAACCTTTTGTAGGGTCTGTCCCTGAGACTTATTGTCATTGTGAAGCAGAGCCTTACTGGAAATTGGAGGCATTTGAATTGAAATGGGTTTCATCGATAACTTCGCATCCAGCTTTTGAGAGTTTAAACATTCATAAACATCAAAGTGTTCACTACTCAAATCGTCACCTGTGAATCTAAGATGTTTAAGAGGCATTGGCGGTTGCCCAAAGGTGTAAAATATTTGGCCATTTCGGTACACTTGAAAGTGACAACCGAACAATCTAGCGACAGCCATCAACTCACATGCAGAACCATAGGTGAAGGGCTTAAGCATTTCACTCTTCTAGTGCTCCTGTGTAGTATAATTATCTCCTGTACCGTCATCAGTCCACACCTTGAACCTGTCCCAGTCATTCAATACATAAGACACAATGTTCCTCCGGATATCAAGAGTGAGCCTGATATGGCCGTGCAATATGTAACACAGAGGATGGAAAAGGCAGGCGCCATCTCCGGGCATGGAAACCACTCAGTAAGTGACAGTTCTTTGATTGATGGTGATCACCTCGATAGACATGTTAATGGGGGTACGGTTGGAACGATAAAGGAAATGGGTACCTGAACAATGTAAACTAAGTCTAAAATACCTACACAATAGCTATAATCAAAATAAACGAACAATAAAACAGCGGAGAAGCCGTGGATTAAATAAAAAGACTGCAGTTATCAGCAGGGAGACGTGAATACCATGGCGAAGCAAGGAAGGGAAAGAAGAGACCGGAGCGACGGACGGCCTTATATAGGCAGGCAGCCAACTACGTGGGAGGCGTGGGGATGGGGGACCCAACACTGCCTCACACGGCGACCGAGCTGCAGGCTATGGACGTATATATGTACGCAAGTAGGATTCAGTTAGCGTTGGGAACCCGCATACTAAATTTCTTGAAGATGGGCCAATAAGTAACAAAGACCGTTGGAAAGTTCAATATGGCGGCCGACATTGGTGTCATACCACCGAAATAAGTACATACATCGGTTTCGGTTAGCGCAGGGAAGCTGCCTACCAAATTTCGTGAAGATGGGGCCATAAATAAGAAAGTTTAACATGGCGGACATTGTCGACCGTTATGACCATTACACGTAGAATTTCGAAATGAAACCTGCTTAACTTTAGTAAGTAAGCTGTAAGGAATGAGCCTGCCAAATTTCAGCCTTCTACCTACACGGGAAGTTGTTTGCCTTTTATTAGTATATATATATATATATATATATATATATATATATATATATAAATTAGGAACTGAAAAGTTATAGTTTGGAGCCTATACCATTTAAGCCTTAATTCAAATGGCACTGCAATATGGTGGACACTTCTTGTTCTCACACTAACATGCTGTTAAATGGAAGATCTCCACACTCACAACTCAACATAAAATTTGTATAAAAAACATAGTTACTGGAATGAAAGTACAAACTTCTAACTTCTATGCAGGGAAGTAATGTAAAGCTTATGAATCAGTTTTAAAGAGACAGTACTGTATGACAATGCCCTGTGTAGATTTAAAAATGCCATATTAGACTATGACACAAAACACTTCTCTACATTTAGAGAACATATACAAAATAAAAACAAAAACAACCAAACCACTGCAGATCTTAGCATTCGCTCCATTTGTAGCTCTACAATGAGTGATGCACACAGTAGCTAGAGCAGCATTTTGAGTATGCCTGTAAGATATTCTGAGCCTACTGATCAAGATCACTTGTTCAGTTGCTTCTCTTAGGCATATCACTATTTCAGTGCCTGACCTATCCATATAAAGTAGTTCCTATCCATATATAATACATGGGGTGATGGGTATTGTACAAATCGCTTATGAGAATGTGTTATGAAATCATCCCTGTCTATGTAAATCTAACGTTCCTTGTATTAAGTCTGTGTTTGTCATTGTGAACTTCACATGTCAAGTGTTCCCTTAGATCTGCTGTAATAAAGGATGTCTGATGGAACCATTGGAGGGGCAGACTCTGCTGTCATTGAAAGGACAATTCCCTAACACAGCCTAACTGTTCTCTGGGTTCAGAGATGGTAACAAGTGGGTCTGTTTTCACCTTATTGCAGAGAATAACAGAATTTGTGGTCATTTTCAATTTACTGTTACATTACTTTAGTGGCCCTAGAATGCCTTTTCATCCGGGACTGGGGCATGCAACGTGAAAAACACTAATCATCAGCAGACACTGAGACACCAGGCTTACTTTTTATATACAGTCTAAAACAAAAATTTGTTGATGCACATTAATGTGCACAGAAAGTGCCCATTTTTTGTGTCAGTAATCTAGCAAGATAAACAATTGATTTCCAACTTGATTATAATTATTTAAAACCCAGTATATTTCTAGAATGGTTAATGGCCATGAAGAAAAACAACAATTTCAAAATAAAATACAAGTAGATTTTAAAGACAAAACTGTGTACTCAGCAAAGTAACACAAATGGGCACCAACCACAACACGGTCAATGTTTCTTCTGTGTCTGATGCTGAGGTGTCACCCATTGCATGGCTACACTCCGGTCCTAATTTGGGGATCCTGAGTTGATCTGTCATGTGGTGGGGGAGGCAATGTGCTGTATCAGCGTGTGCTCCTAACCTCGCTCTCTCTCTCTCTTTGAGCCAGACAAATTCCAGAGAATTTCATGGAGACGCAGAGACTATTTAACAGCACCAAGGAAGATGTCAGGTATTACTCAGGAATGCTGCACAATTTGTAAAACATAAAGGGCACAAGAGAAGCTTATCTCAGTTTAACTCCCAAATATATTTTTAATCACATTTCTGTAAGAGAAAACCTCCTACACTATTTAGAACCAACCACTCTAAGACAATTGTAACCGTCTGTATATTGTACAAAGAAGTATCTGCTTCCATCATCTCCGGCTGGGCTTTTTAACTTCTCTATAGCCAAAACCAGAAGCACAGTATTTAAAGAAAAAAAAAAAAATAAGCATGATGAGATGGCCATTTTGAGATCATTTTGTAAATAGCATACATTACAGTAAGATCATAGGTACTGTAGGCTGTAGCAGCTAATTCTAGACTTATCTGTTCCAATTTCTTTAAATGCTGCTATTCAAACTGTTCACATTACCAGCCAATCGTCAGTAACAAAAAGGAGCTAAAAGTATACTGAGGCTTTTTAAAGTCTTAAACTACACTGTATATATCATTTACATGAACGTAACAGAAACTAAATACACGATAAGTTAAAATAAAATCAAAATGAAATGGAATACAACCAAGTGAACATTTTTTTTTTTTTATTAGTTTACGACTTGGGCACATGTATGCTCAAAGAATGGTTCCTTCTAAAATGTAGAATAAGTGTTCCCTCTGTTAATTTAATATACTCATTGTTTATTAGCATGATGGCATCTATCAAATAATGGATTATTTATGCTCTAACCTGATTCTAAGTGAAACATCCGAAAATTAAAACTGTCACCATCATTCATGTTCATTTTCTTCAGAGTCAATTATAACTGCAACAATAAAAATAATCCCCATAATTGTAACAATGAGACACACCTAATCACCTACCCCTGTTAAGCAGTAATGTGTACAGAAATCTGTGCAAAGGAAATAGAAGTGGACATCTTTTGATGTCTGGCACATGCTGCAAGCATGAAGTGACCTTGAGCGGCAGCGTATGAAAATACATTTATCACTAAAACTGCACGCTGGCTGTAAGTCAATATCTGCCTCTCATTTGTGCACAGCTCCCCTGCTGAGCTCCTCTCTTCTCGATTCACTTTCGCTTCCTGCAGAAGACAACAAGCTAGAAAATAAAACAGCTTCTTTTCTGTTTTCTAAATCCCACTCAGTCATACTAAATTAGCTGACAGAAGTGGCTGGCCAAGTAATTCTATTTACCACAAAGCTTTGTTTAAAGTACCTCATTGTATTTTTGAAGTTGAGATTCCATATCTGGAAAAAGATTACTTGGATCAAGCCATGCTGCAAACAGTGGAAGCATGACCTCCAGCTCTGTCATTCAATTTTCAGCACACATAAACACACACGCACACACTCGCAATATATTTATAGATCTGTTTCATAAGGCAAACATTTTCATTCAGCATCCAACTCAGTTCAGTTCATTCTCATTTTAAGTTATCCGTTTGCTTAAAATTTCCCCAGGCAACCTTCATGATTCATTTATAATGGACTGTCAAAGCAATTCATTTTGGCAGCAACAGGAACTATACTGTCACAAGTTTAAAGCATCACATTTCTAATGAATCTTCCATTTAATCCCTTAACTTAAATTTGCAGAGCAAATTACAAATCACAAAAACTTACAACTCAACACAAGCAAAAGTTTGTTGGAAATTAGCTGTTGTCTTAGTCTGCAAATATATGAGATTTTAGACATAACAGCAATGAAGGTGCTCAAAAATGTTGCCACTGTAAAATTGTACATTACAATTAATACATATTTTTTAGAAGATCAATTTAAAGTATCCAATCATCCATCCCTTAGCTTTCTAACCTGCTCACCCAGTTCAGGGTCACAGAGAGCTGTTACTTATCCCAACAGAGCAAACTGCTAGGCTGGAACCCACCCTGGATGGGGCACCAGTTCATCACAAACACTCACTTATAAAGTGCTAATCAACCAGACACATGTCTGGAGGAAAAGTCCTATAGACATTGGTAGAATGTATAGTTATCCACATAGGCAGGGTGTATGAAATTTGAAATATTAAAACAGTATCTACAGTAAGGAGACTGTGGAAGATTGTGGGTTCGCTTCCCGGATCCTCCCTGTGTGAATAGCACTTTGAGTACTGAGAAAAGCACTATATAAATGTAATGATTATTATTATTATCTACATCTACAATATCTACATATGGTGATTATTCATAACCAGTCAGTCTAAAAAGTGATCTTCTTATTCCCTCTAGCTCATTGTGTTCTCTTCATCTCACCTGATCTTTTTTACATAAGCACAATATTGAATAGGAGTTTATATCACACTTAAAGCACAGTCACTGTCAAAAAGTGGTTATATTGGCTGCTACTGGGAATTAAATATTTCAACAATGTGCACCTAACAGTAGCTACCAAGGATTCTTAGGAGTGTCACTCTGAATGCTGGTATCTTCAGTCAGGCAACTTTAGAAACTTCTAATGACATGTTCCTTTTCTGGACACAACAAGCTGGACCTGCTCAATTCAAATATTAATGCCTTTAAACGTAAAGGTCTGACCATCTTACTGCCACAGAAGTTCTTATGTGTGTCTGGGGGGTATAATTTGCCCTTGGTGGACAAAGAAAGTGAATGAGTGTGTCTTAATGCGTCTATCGTTTTCTAACTTACCAATGCATGCTTGTATCGCTGTATGACATTCTGTCCTGCCCAAAGCTCTCCTGAGGTGCTGCATTTAAATGTTTGAGTATCGAGTCCAACCTTGTTTTATTCCCATATGGATTTACAGACACAATGATAAGGTCTGTTGCATCGCAGTTTTAGGAGACTGGGTTCAAATTCTAGTTTGGTAACTGTGTGTGGTTTTTATGTTCTCTTTATGTCTGCATGGGTTTCCTCTGAGTGCTCCAGTTTTCCTCCTACATCACAACCCACAGTCACTCAGGCGTCGGCTGCCAGCAGTGAGCCCCACCATAGACTGCCACGCTGCAGGGAGAGGCTCAGGCCTCTGAATTGATTCCAATTTTAATCACCATTTCATACATGTTTAAAGCTAGTCATATTTTCAATGCAGGTTTTATTTATTAATCTAGTGTTACTTTACACTCTGCTGAAATCGGTTTGACAATTGTGATGTCTTTTACTTGTTCCTCGTTCAATAGCCTTCTACTTAGTCACTTATATTTGTAAAATTGCTCTGTGAACAATGTTATTTTTCCACAGTTACCTACCACTGCTTTTCTGCTGGAAGTGTTTTTTTTTATTATTGGTTGTGTTTAAATTAGGTCTCATTACTGCCTATACTTTATTTTTATGTAGTGTAACAGTGAAAGCAATTTTTTCAAGTAATTACTGTAACAATAATAAAGCATAAGAAAATTTAAAACCACAAATGGTGATTTAGGAAATTGGGGAGGCTTAACTTACTCTTCAGTAATGAACTCAAAAAGAAAGATTTTAATTTAAATCCTTGGCTTAGGGAAAAAGGGCGGCACGGTGGCGCAGTGGGTAGCGCTGCTGCCTCGCAGTTGGGAGATCTGGGGACCTGGGTTCGATTCCCGGGTCCTCCCTGCGTGGAGTTTGCATGTTCTCCCCGTGTCTGCGTGGGTTTCCTCCGGGTGCTCCGGTTTCCTCCCACAGTCCAAAGACATGCAGGTTAGGTGGATTGGCGATTCTAAATTGGCCCTAGTGTGTGCTTGGTGTGTGGGTGTGTTTGTGTGTGTCCTGCGGTGGGTTGGCACCCTGCCCAGGATTGTTTCCTGCCTTGTGCCCTGTGTTGGCTGGGATTGGCTCCAGCAGACCCCCGTGACCCTGTGTTCGGATTCAGCGGGTTGGAAAATGGATGGATGGATGGCTTAGGGAAAAGCTTCATATATTGTAAATTATTTAAATAGAATATGTTCTAAGCACACATACATTATATTATCCAGAATATGAACAGTACAAGTCAATGTTTGGCAATGGTTAAATGTATTATTTTCAAAATTTAAAGATATTTTGATCTAAAGGCCTATGATTTAATATTTAAAATATAAATTAGTGTACAAGAAACAAAAACATTATATAGTTTTATACCCCTGCCTCTGCCTAAAGCAAGGATTTTTCACTTAGATCTTTACTTTAATTTAAGAGCTGGAATGTGTTGCACCACAACCATGTGATTATTCTGCATGGGTGCTTCTTTTCAATTTTATGTTAATTTGTGGAATCACTTTCTTTGCTAAAGTATTTAAAATAATTTGTTTTGATCAAGTGGATTTTACATGTTCTAGCTTCTGTGTCTACATAGATTTTCTCTGAATATTGCCCTTCATCCCAAAACCCAGTTGGGCCAATCTGGTCACTCTGAACTGGTCCTGTGTTAAGTGACTGCAATCCACAATAGATGGTGTTGGGTTTAGCTTTTTTCTGGCTCTCTAAAACCCTGACTTGGAATAAACAAGCTTACAAAACAGAAGTATAAAACAGTACTGTAAAATATAATGTAATGTTAGATTTTTTTGTTCTGATTTTCATTTTTAGTTAGCAGTGCTGACTCATGGACCCAGCACATTAGATCCAAGGTCTACATCCGGTCACTGTCCTAATGGAGTCTGAATGTTCTCCCTGTGTTCATGAGGTTTATTCTTTTGGTACCCTGTTTTTCTTTCACACCCTTAACCTGAAATTCTAAATTACCCCCATGTGACTCTGCATCAGATGGCCCTGTAATGGACATGTCTTGTGCCCGACACTGCTGGGTTAGGCTCTGTCCCCTCTGGCACTTTTTCTTTGATCTAAATGATTACTTTTCTGTTATAAATACTAATAAAAAAAACTGCTGCAGAACAAATCCCACTGCATTTTTCTTCACTTTATCTGAACTTGTTGGACATTATATCAGGGACAATTACTACCTGTGAAAACACGGCAAATGACTTTTCAAACAGCTTTTACACACTGTAGAAGTAGACTCTGACTAGGTAATGCATGTGCACGGATTTCAATTGTGTTTTTTGCAAAAACTTAAAAATCCACATTTGTCTGTAAATATTACATTTTAAAGAAGAAAACGATGCTTTTAGACAGCTAATATTTGCAAAATTAAACTTTTTTTAATTCAAATGTTTATTTTTTGACATTTACGTAAGTGTCTGTGCAGACAACCTTGCAACCTATGTTTTTAGAAATTATAGTAAGTGGTCCTGAAAAAGCTCAAACTAAAACATTTAAATCAAGTATTGATTTCTGTTCACAAATGTTTTAAGAAACCAACCCTTACATTCCATGTCTTTTCATTCTGTACTGGCCACAAACTAATCAAGGCAAATTGCTTTGTGTTTTAGACTCAGTATGCGTTCCCAGAATATAATTACATCTGACAAGCTGCATTGGTTGTTATTCTTTCTATTACTAAACATACTGTCTTGATCACATGCTTTACTTATCTTTGCACAAGACTGCAGAGAAATACAATTTCCAATTACCAGGAATGGCTTGCATTGTAGCACAATTAATGAAATATTTTATACACATAGAAATTATAAGAATATTCCGAGCCATGTTACTACATTATTTTCCATTAAAATCTATAAATCATTGCCACAAAGCAAATATATCAAACAACATAAATAAACATGGAAAATAGTTAAAATACATGTATAACTAAATAATGGTAGAAAAATTTTGATTTACAAGGAACTGTCCAATGCTTCTTTAGATTCTGGCTGGCATGTCAAACTTCCGATAAGTTTCCGAATGCCTTAATATTTTTGAATGAGTGTTTCATGCTATTGTTTTTTTCTTTGCTGAATAGGGGATGATGCATCTGAACTGATTTAAATACGTAAATTACGCAAGTTATTTACTCACTATAATGCAAATTCTAAAAATTAATAAAAAGATATGAATAAAGTCAAGAAAAGAAACCATGTAGTTTTGCTATGCCCCACTGAAATTAACCTTAAAATAATGCAGAAGTACCCTGCTATCAACTGGTTTCTTTAAAAAAAAAAAAAAAAAAAGAATAACAACAAAAAGGGGGTCTGTTTTGTAATATTGTAGGTCTTTCACTTCTTTGCTCTCCACTCCAGCTACTAAGCCAGAGCTACTCTGACATCCAGGGCTAAAGCTGATGGCAGCAGAGCTTTGAAAGCAAATGTCCTTTTATTATAAAGCATGGAAAATAAAGGATGCCGCTATTATGGCTTCTCCTGTCAAGAAAGAATACAGTGCACTGATGACAAAACAAAATGTAAGAACCTCTTCTAGATAACAAGAAGAATGTGGCTACCCCTGCCAGGATTGAATGCAGACCTGAGGGGAACTTGACTCTGTTGAAGTCACCAGATGGCAAAAAGCATCTTTATAGTACTAGAGAACCAACAATAAGGAGAAAGAAAGCTGGAGCTGTACAATCTGTGAACATTTAGAAATGGCACGGCAACTCTTTTAAAGCTGCTAGTGGGGCCAACAGTGCTAAGCAGAAACATTCCAACGCATATCTTCAGTTCTTTCATCATCCTTTATGTAAAGTATTTGCATAATGAATCTACCAACACAGATATTTTGCTTAGTAATGAAAGGATTTAAGAAGCTGTCAATATAAATAAAATTGTAAACCATTTGGATGTCTGTTGGTTTGTTTGCTAATCAAATAAAATAGCCTAACCTATTTTCACAAGTTTTTGGATGTGCCTAGCCCTTGATCTGACTTAAAATATTGGCTATAATTTAAATCAGGAAATGGGATTATAACATGGAGGGCAACTTAAAAACACAATTCCTATCAGACAGCACAAGTATGCTGTGGCATGGATATCACCATCAGCACACACAAAGTTTTGTAGCAGCTAAAGCAGATTCGGATCTAAGACCACAGGTATGTGCACCATTTTATTCTCAATTAAATTGAACAAAATTTAATTTTCTCGCAGGATAACAGCTTTTGTCTAAGAGTTTGTCTTGTTGTCTCATCGTTATTTTGAATTTTCAAAAGACAGTTTTTGCCCCCATTTATTTATGTCTGCAACACAGGGTACTTTTGCTAGTATCCAAAAATATTTAATGAAAATTAAAACTGCTTATTGTCAAAAAAAGGAAATTAAGGAAAACATAAATATTGTTGGATGGTGTTTTTTGTCAAGTTTCACATGTAAACTTACTTGTTTTTGTCATGATTTTGGGAGATTTGTATGTTGTTGAAGAACTCCCACACATTGCTTTTTATTTAAACCTTGACCTTTCTTTCCACAAGTCTACATTAAAGGCAGTTCATTCTACTCCCTTTTCTAAAACTCCTAGCCATGACTTCCTCTACAAGCAGAAGGTGAATAGGAATATGAAATTTCAGATTTAAGTCAACAAGGTTCTGCAATTTCCTATTTAGTTCACTGGTGTGACAATGGACACAAAGATTATTCTAGAGTTCCTTTTAGGGATATTCATGCAAATAAAAATTATTGTGTGTTTCATTCATATTATCTGGCTGCTGGGTGTGTAAGAAGTCCAGGTTTTAAGAGAAAAACTTTGCCTAGATTTTGGGGTTTTGTACCTTGCTGAAGAATTCTCACACTTTTTTTTTCTTTACTTTGGACATTGTTTTTTGATTAGGATTACCATTATGTTAATAGTACTAGGGTGTTGTACAGTGTTAGCCATTATGAATGTAGAGAAAAGCCAAGTAAAATGACACCTTTTATTGGCTAACTAAAAAGATTACAATATGTAATACATATTGTAATCTTTTTAGTTAGCCAATAAAAGGTGTCATTTTGCTTGGCTTTTCTCTACATTATGTTTATGACATTTATACTTATTGACCAGATTTCTTGATATAGTGCGTTTATTTAGTGATTCAAATCCATGCAGGTGTTAAGCTATTTTTGGGGTACAAAATTCCAAGATGTTTAACATTTATAATGAACAGACACTGTTCTAGAAATATATCTTTTAAAGAAACTAAGGAACAAAGTAATGTTAAGACAGTGAGGTAATGGCGGTGTTTGACCCTATAACAGGTCAGAACAATTTCTTTGCCACTTTAGCCTTTAACTCACTCAACTGTGAACATATAGAAAATTGCCTAATTTGCTAAGCATGGCTTGAATAAAATACAAAATTAAATTGATGATTAATGGAAAATTATATTTGCTAGCATGTTTTTTCTGTAGGACCTAACTGACCACTATTGGTACAGTTTCAGCAGGTAATACAGAAACACATGTAGAACAGAAACACAATGTTTATACGAGTCATTTGGTGTTTAAATGGCATACTGTAGCCGTGATGATACAAATTTGATCATTTAATCATTTTAAATTTGTTTTTCAGGCCTGAAGGGGGTCTTCTTTTTCCAGCAGTCACTAGTAATCCAACACTGATAGTCACTGAGGGCAAGGGTTCATAATTAAACAAAAAAGCAACTTATTATTATTATTATTATTTGGCACACATCTGTCTACAACAAGACTATAAAAGAAAACATTTTAAATTCTTTTCCTTATTATTAATTGTTTTTATTAATTAATATTCAAGTAAGAGTTACTGCAATTCCTCACCAGTGGCTGTGCTGTAACAGGATGATGTCAATAGACACAGGACATATTATGCAACACAATCAAAGAAATTATAAAAAAAAAAAAAAAAAGCAATTAAGCAAAAAATAAAAATGATTCAATGGAATACAATTTGGAAAAATGATATTTATTTCATCAAAAATCCTGAAACTTATTACACAATAATCATCAGTTTTACTGATGTCTCTAATGGTTTTTGTTCTTGTTCTTCAGCCTCATAATGGCTTCTTTGACTTTCATTGGCACAGCTCTTGTCCTCATGTCGAACAATGGCAACTACAGACTCCAAAGGACAGAAGCAAGCCAAGGTATCTTATGAAGCACTGAAACACACTTGAGGAATCACAAACACATGTGATGCCAACTCTACCAAATATTATAGTGCCCTGAAATGTGCAGAAAAAGTGTATGCAAGTAACCTTAAATTAAAGTCAGCAGTGTGCACTTTAATCACATTTGAATTGTCTCATTTGTAATTTTAAACTGTGAAACAGGGAGGTAAATGAAGGAAAAATGTGTCTTTGTCCCAAATATTATGGAGGTCACTGTATGTACTATAAGTGCAAGCTATAACGTTTATTGTAAATCTTATACAGTACTAAATAAATAAAACAAAACTGATTAAAGAGTAAACCAAAAAACACATTAATTTCTAAATATGTTGCAGTATAGTTAAAACATTCTTACAAGAAACTTTCTTTGGAGCCCACATTATTAAATTCTAGTTTGTCCAGCAAAAAAAAAGAGTTAAGTAACAACATTTGGTACATCAGATTAACTCTCCATCTAATAAAATGGGATCATATGTGAAATCTCCTTGGAAAATCATAGGCTTTTACTAGTATCTGGACTACCTGTACTTTTAAATAAGAAATGAAAGAAAATCAAACAAGGCCTAACAACCTATTTCTACTGTGTGAAATCTATTTTGTAGAGAACTGCTCATTGTTAAAAATGTATAAGAAAAAGGGTAGCTTTTTCTGCTGGTTTATAAGTACCAAACACAAAAGGTATCATATGATCATTGACTTTTCCTTTACTCTGAAAAGATCATTTAAAAACCATGATCACATCTGGTATGTCATGCATAAGTAATAGTTATGAGACATATTTTTAAATTTCAGGAATTTTCATATATTAGGAAGCAATAAAGCATGAAGGCGAACAAAGTATTATTATTTTTTAACGAGCTAAGCCTCATAAAAAAGGTATATACAATACATCAGAAGGCCTGTTTCACAGCTTGCTCCGTCTCCTTGCACCAGTTACCTGGGGGAATACAAAGGAAAGCTCTAAAAGAGATGTGGGATGTCCAGATGCCTTACGTACATTGGTTCTCTTGTTTTGTAAAGACATTGGAAGAATGCACATCAGGACACTACCCAATCCATGATAGGTACCGCTCTGTACTCAGTACTGTGGGGTTGTCCCCATAGCCAGCACAAAATTAAACTAAACTAAATTAAAATGAAGACATCCAAATGATAAATAGATAAGGTGAGTGGATGATCATCATCCTATTCAGGGGTGTAAGAAGCCTTGTTCCATTGCAAAGATGTTCTGTTAATGCACTGAGATGATTATCTTGATTTGAGGATCTTCCAAGTACGGAGCAAACTGACTAAACAATGTATCTGTGGCAATACCAAGGATGTTACATAGAATACAAAAACCACTCATTTAGTCTTAAGACAACTGGTTGTATTTAATATTGTTATTATAAAGTTATTTTTAATATTTTTCCTAAAATATTTGCTGTACATTGACCTATAGCTAAAAATACATTTCTAAAGTAACGTGTGATGGTAGTTACATGCTGCTCAAGGAGAATAGAAGTAATTTTTAGACCATATTTGCACAATTGTATATGCTAAAACAATCTTGCTTGTGCCGCTGATCATTTAGCCGTACTGTCCAAGTTTGCTTTTGTCTAATTTTTTCTTTTTAACCTCTGGCTCTGACCATCAACACCATTGCTTTCTATGAATTTCTGAAATCAGGAAGTTGTCCTATGCTTTTTAATTGCAGACATGATACAAGAAAACAAAAGTAACCAAAAGCCATGCTGAGGTGAGCAAATTAGCCCAGTAAAGCTCAACAATGAGAAAAGGCTGAAATGTCACAAAGGGGCAAACCTTCACATACTACAGTATATGAAATACCAGTGCACCATGGCGCATATATGAAAACAGTACAAAGAAAGCAACAACACACTCCAAAGGAACTCAGGAATGCCGAAGTGAAATTGAGGAAGTGAAATTAAGTGGGTTGGGTTGGGAGATAGATAGATAGATAGATAGATAGATAGATAGATAGATAGATAGATAGATAGATAGATAGATAGATAGATAGATAGATAGATAGATAGATAGATAGATACAGTGGTGTGAAAAACTATTTGCCCCCTTCCTGATTTCTTATTCTTTTGCATGTTTGTCACACAAAATGTTTCTGATCATCAAACACATTTAACCATTAGTCAAATATAACACAAGTAAACACAAAATGCAGTTTGTAAATGGTGGTTTTTATTATTTAGGGAGAAAAAAAAATCCAAACCTACATGGCCCTGTGTGAAAAAGTAATTGCCCCCTGAACCTAATAACTGGTTGGGCCACCCTTAGCAGCAATAACTGCAATCAAGCGTTTGCGATAACTTGCAATGAGTCTTTTACAGCGCTCTGGAGGAATTTTGGCCCACTCATCTTTGCAAAATTGTTGTAATTCAGCTTTATTTGAGGGTTTTCTAGCATGAACCGCCTTTTTAAGGTCATGCCATAGCATCTCAATTGGATTCAGGTCAGGACTTTGACTAGGCCACTCCAAAGTCTTCATTTTGTTTTTCTTCAGCCATTCAGAGGTGGATTTGCTGGTGTGTTTTCGGTCATTGTCCTGTTGCAGCACCCAAGATCGCTTCAGCTTGAGTTGACGAACAGATGGCCGGACATTCTCCTTCAGGATTTTTTGGTAGACAGTAGAATTCATGGTTCCATCTATCACAGCAAGCCTTCCAGACCATCACACTACCACCACCATATTTTACTGTTGGTATGATGTTCTTTTTCTGAAATGCTGTGTTCCTTTTACGCCAGATGTAACGGGACATTTGCCTTCCAAAAAGTTCAACTTTTGTCTCATCAGTCCACAAGGTATTTCCCCAAAAGTCTTGGCAATCATTGAGATGTTTCTTAGCAAAATTGAGACAAGCCCTAATGTTCTTTTTGCTTAACAGTGGTTTGCGTCTTGGAAATCTGCCATGCAGGCCGTTTTTGCCCAGTCTCTTTCTTATGGTGGAGTCGTGAACACTGACCTTAATTGAGGCAAGTGAGGCCTGCAGTTCTTTAGACGTTGTCCTGGGGTCTTTTGTGACCTCTCGGATGAGTCGTCTCTGTGCTCTTGGGGTAATTTTGGTCGGCCGGCCACTCCTGGGAAGGTTCACCACTGTTCCATGTTTTTGCCATTTGTGGATAATGGCTCTCACTGTGGTTCGCTGGAGTCCCAAAGCTTTAGAAATGGCTTTATAACCTTTACCAGACTGATAGATCTCAATTACTTCTGTTCTCATTTGTTCCTGAATTTCTTTGGATCTTGGCATGATGTCTAGCTTTTGAGGTGCTTTTGGTCTACTTCTCTGTGTCAGGCAGCTCCTATTTAAGTGATTTCTTGATTGAAACAGGTGTGGCAGTAATCAGGCCTGGGGGTGGCTACGGAAATTGAACTCAGGTGTGATACACCACAGTTAGGTTATTTTTTTAACAAGGGGGCAATTACTTTTTCACACAGGGCCATGTAGGTTTGGATTTTTTTTCTCCCTAAATAATAAAAACCATCATTTAAAAACTGCATTTTGTGTTTACTTGTGTTATATTTGACTAATGGTTAAATGTATTTGATGATCAGAAACATTTTGTGTGACAAACATGCAAAAGAATAAGAAATCAGGAATGGGGCAAATAGTTTTTCACACCACTGTAGATAGATAGATAGATAGATAGATAGATAGATAGATAGATAGATAGATAGATAGATAGATAGATAGATAGATATGTGTACTTTATTTGGAAGCAAGGTGACCTGCGGTTGTTTGCAGTCTGCATTCAAGACTCCAGGAAATAGGAAAAAGGAGTTAATTACTGGTGCTTTTTCATAGTGTGCTCCATCACAGGCACTATGTAAAGTGTGTGATTGGCTGAATAATAAAAGGCTCAACTTAATAATAGTCACTGAAATAGAATTAAACATTGCACAGTCTATCTAGTTCACTGATAAAGTCTTTTGGTGGACATTTTCAATGGACCTCTACCAAAGTTTCACAGTGGTATGCTCTATGTACAGAAATCAACAACATAAAAAATTAAAAACTGTACATCAGAGCTGCTTACTCAATAACAATGTTCCATATTCATCCATTGATTTTCTGAACACTTAATAAAATTCAGGAGCCTGTTGAGCCAAAGTCCATCGCTGGAGCATCAGGTATAATGCAGTAACTAGCTCTGAATAAGGTGCAAAGACTACCCTACCTAATACCTGAATTCTGTTAAGAATGATGTATTAATAGTAAAAAGTAGGAAAATAAAAAATAATTAGGAATATTTCATGATAATGACTTTCAGACATTAAATATTACAGACAAAATAGGAATGTAGGCAAATTTAAGTAAGCACATTTTGGCTTACCATCTGTTAGGAATTTTATTAAAAACCACATTAAAATATAACCAAAAAATCGGTAGATATACTGATGGTACCCATAAAAGTGACTATCTACATCAGCCCCAAACAATCCTCTCACAGCTATCTGCCACTTGCTCCCAATAGATTTCTCTGAGCTCAGGCCAGACCGCTAGAGGCCTCCTGCTTATTATATTCTATAAATAGAGACACTGTGATCTGTGTTTCCAATTACTGGTGTGGCTATCCTTATTATGGCACACTGTATTGAATTATTTCACTTACTGAAGAGGAGGGCTTACTGTAAGACCTCTTTTCTTTGCTGCTAAAAGACATAATATGGACAAAATGATTATTAGACTGTCTGAATTTGTATCTTTATAACATTAACAAAATTACATATTTTAAACAGCATCAGGTTTAAATCTGGCATTTATTACAAGCTTTCATACCAATTAAACTTTAATAATATCTTGAATTGTAAGAGTGTTTTGACCCTTCATTAGACATATTAACAACAGGCAAAGAAGGTACATAATATTAAATGACACATTCGCTACTGCTCAAAAGTTTCAGAGTACCCCAAGTTTTCCAGTTTTCATTAAAATTTAAGCAGTTTATTGCATAAACTGTACAACAGTAAGTGGTGTAAAAAAAAAAAAAAAAAAAAAGTTTACCAAAAAATAAAAAATAATTTCACTTTCAGAGTTGTACCAAACATCTTTTTCAGAGATGTAATGGGTTAAAAGATAGGGTATTTTTTTTAAGTCATAGTCATTTCTTTACAAACATGGTATATATGCATTTGCCATGCAAAATTGTGATCTAAAGTGCGTTCTATAAATTTAGGGGATGGGGTATGGAGGAAAAGCATAAAAATGACCAAATATGTCAATTTTTCAAGTCAAGACAGTTGTCGAGCATTGATCTGTGCTTTCTGTGTTTCTGACACATGTTTAAGAGCAACAAAATGGATCTGGAAATAATCATTTTGTTGCATATTAGTGGAACTATTTTTCTTGTGGTAAGGAATCATATTTTAGTCACTCGTGTGAATTTCACATAAATACAGAAGTAAATCAAAATGGGGAAAAAAAAAACAACCATGTGGCACAAAAAGTTTACCGTGATTTGGTAAGTTGGGGGAAACCACACCTCAGCTGAGTGAAAGGTTGTTATGCAGGGTTAATACATGCAGAGCTATTGCGCATGCCTGGTCTTTTATAAAATGTCTGAATCAATATTATCTGTCTTTATGTTTAAAAATGACATGTATAAACTAGTTTACACTGTGTTTGTAATTGCAAGACATTGATCAATATTCAACAACTTTACTAGAAAAAAAAAAAGACGTACATGGTACTATAAGTTTTTAAGCTTTTACTCCGTGCCCCATAGACTGAAAAGAAAACGCCAGTGAGGGCAAGATATTCTTTTTTACATTTATAGAAAGCAATTAACTTTAGAACACATGTAGTACTAGGGTACTACATCTTGCCTGAAGAAGGGGCCGGAGTTGCCTTGAAAGCTTGCATATTGTAATCTTTTTAGTTAGCCAATAAAAGGTGTCATTTTGCTTGGCTTTTCTGAACACATGTAGTAAATGCATATACAGCATGATTGTGAAGAAATAGCTTTGGCCTTAAAAATGCTGAACTCATCCTTTAGCAAAGCATGGCTTTTCTGCAGCAATTAAAGTTAACGAAGCCTTGAAAGATGAGGCACTCAATTCATACAGGTGTCCCAGCTTTTGTTGATTACTTACAAACCTTCTGTCTGTATAAAAGCAGTGTTGAAACAAACTGTGTTGTTACATCCTCTGATGCATTATTTAAACAATACTGCACTGCATATAGCTATCATAATTTTGAGGAAAAGGGCAATTAACCATTATAGCCATTAAAACAGAAGGTCTTGTCTTTAGAGAAACTGCAAAGAAAGTGAAGGTGTCAATAAGTACAGTTTCCTACACCATCCAATGAAACTTGAGGAAACTCTGATAGAACAGGTCTGGCAAGTCCCAACGCCACAGCAGAATCAGAACACAAGTTACTGAGAGTCAACAGCTTGCCTGAGAGGTACTTTATCTAGCACATTTAAGAACAGTAAAGGTGAACTATTTGTATGTTCACCTGAAATGTACAGGCAACTGCTTTACAATAAAAACAAAAAAGTTTCTAATGATGGATGTTGATGCTGCTACCTCACAGCTCTAGATAGATGCAAAAATACATTTATTTGTCCCCCAAAAACTCTAGAACCTTAGTTGGAATCCTGGATGTGTTTCTGTCTATGTAGAGTTTGCATGTTCCCCCAGGTCTGAGGCACTGATTCTCTAGGTATTCCTGTTTTCATCTCACATCCGTATGATGTGTGTGTTAGAGTGTTTAGTAACTCTAAACTGTCTCTATAAGGTTGAATGTGTCTAGTGATGGATTTATTTGCTGTTCATGTTTGATCCCTACAGTGTTCCTGATGCTGCCTGGTTAGTCTGTACCACAGCAGCCCTATATTTTAATTTAATTTCAGACAATGAATGAATGGATGGATGGATAAGAAATGAAGTACCAGAATTTGAATAAACCATTGCTAATAAAATCTATGGATATATAGATACATTTTACAAAATTTTTTTGAGCATTTTCTAATGAAATACTCAGGTACCTCTAAATATACAATAGCGTATACAAACATAGACTGCACATACAGACAAAAAGAGAAATAGTGAAAAATGTCTAATTTCACAACATCTAGAACCCTTTTTAAAGCAGAAAGACCATTGAGTTCTTAAAACATTCCGCTACAGTGCTTTACATCATAGTTTCTTTTTATCTCCCTTTACTGTACCAATATGGCTATTCACAGTTTATCTTTTGCTAAGCAAATGACTGAAAAAACACAGATAATGGGTTTCGAGTGCTTTGCATTTCTAAATGAACACCGTTAAAGAACTTGTTTATGGCCACAGTTGATGATTTTATTCCATTCACTCTGTAAAGTAACAACCTTTGTATTTTAATACCACACATATTGGTTTCACTGACATTTTTTACAATTATTATGCCTAAATATAAGAAATATGAACTGCATGGCTGACCAAAAGTCAGTTAAATACTTGAATACCAACTGGTCATTATCAGGGTGGAGTTTGCATATTCTCCTCATGTCTGTTTGGATTTTCTTCCCACATCATAAAAAGATGCATGTTAGGCTAATTGTTGACTCTTTCTTGGAATCATGTGGGTATATGTGTGTTAGTGAGCATGGGGGCCCTGTGATGGACTAGCTGTCGTGGTGGTGAGCAATGCTGCCTGGATAGGGTCTGGACCCCACAAATGGAAGCTGAATGAGAAGGTTAAAAAAGTGTTGGATTAAATTTAACAAACTGTAAAAGCTGGTTTACAGTTTCTCTGATAATACTTGAAAACATAAAACGTGGCATTTAAAAGTTACCAATTTGTTTATGTTTGGTTATTTTTTACAAGTTCAACTTACTTTAGTTATGGTATAAATTATATATGATTGATTGGCAGATGTAAGACTTTAAGGCCTCTTTGATTTGCTACAAAAATGCAGAGATGTGTGTTTCATCTGTAAAACAAACAATGCATTTTCAATAGGACCATCAAAATCTGAACCGTATCATATCATTGAGAGTTCATGAAATAATTTCTGCAGCCGAATCAATAACACGACTAGGCTAGACAAAATGGCACCCATTTCTTTTAACACAGCCATCACAATCTGTGGAAATGATAGCTTTTTGAGTAGATTGGACCAAGAGAGCACTGTGCTGTGACATATCTATTCATTCTATTTATCCGCCTCTCTGCTACCACATGAGACTGTGTCTTTATTTTCATTATGAATTGCAGGTAAGATGCATTTTTGAAAAGGCCAGCTTCCAATTCATCACTCTTCTTCCCAACAAGGCAGCTGAGTAAATGTATATTATTAAATAAAACATTGCTTCATTAAGAAGCAGCAAAGGCTACTGCATGTTTTGCAGACACTTTTCTTGGGGTATTATATACATAAATGCTCTGTCCAAAAAAACAAAACAAAAAAAAAAACAAACTGTGAGACGCACTGCAGCTATTCACATAAAATTCACTTTCCACTTCACTCTCCTGGTCATCCATCACCGACTTGACTTTTGTTCCACTACTGACACTTTCTTGGGTCATGAAGATTTCACTGACAAGAAATGGTGATCAACTGGATATCTGCTATTGTAAATTTAAAACATTGGGAAGGAAGTATTACAAAAATCAGATCATATTAAACATTTGCACTTTATAAAATGCAGAAAACACTCAATAATATGAACCTACACTTTAAATTATTATGTAAATGTATGGAGTAATAAAATTACTAAGCAATTATAGATACTTTCTAATAAGTACAGAGACCCACGTACTGTTCACAGTTGCACATATTTTTTGTATAGGTGACATGGTGGTAAAGCAATATGTAATGCTCTTTCATGCTAGTTGACCTACCAGGCTGTTTGTTGTCTGTGTGTAGCTCATCCTGAAGCTGAAATGATCACATTAAATTAACCAGCTACTCTAATCTTTTCTCTAGCATCGCAGCCAGCCATAGCACCACATTTATTATTAGAAACTTAAAAACAAATCTTTAAATAAGTACTCCACTTTACTCATTACTTGTATATCTTTGTTATATAGTTGCATATCAACTTATGCTTACCATATATACTCGCATTTAAGTTCTCATATCAGTCCGGGCTTGATTTTACTGTATAATTTCTGGTATTTTATAATGTCGGTCATATAACTCGAATGCAGAAAACTCACACTATTGGTACAAGGGATTATGATATGCTAACGTCCACCTGAGAAAGTAACCACGAAGCACACTGTCTTTTTTTTCTATGTATTGTGCCTATGCGACCACACGGTAATACCCAAACTATTCCAAAGCGACATTTGCACTGTTTTGTGTTTTTTGTATCTCAACACCCTCATACACCTTTATCGTAAGAACATCCCTTATCTACGATGGAGTATTCGATCAGAAGAAAATATGAAGCTGGTTTAAATTAAAACTTGTTGAAGTGGCGAAAGAAATTGGTAACTGCACTGCTGAAACAAAATTCGATGTGTCTGAGAAGATGGTGCGAGATTGGAGGAGGCAAGAGGATATATTTAAAAAAATTAAAAATTAAGTGTTGCATTTTTGAACGGGCGTATAAGTCGGGGTCTGATTTTCTGATCGATTTTTTGGGTTTCACGACCCCACTTATACACAAGTATATATTGTATTTACTATTTTTGGTATTTCATTAATTTATTCTCATTCATCACTATTTCTAATTTATTTTTCTTGTCTTGTGATTTCTTCTTTGACATCTTGTAAAACACTCTGAGCTATATTCTTTGCATGAGAATGTGCTATAGAAATAAATGTTGTTTACTGCTGGATCAATACAGTGTTTGATTCCGTATGCATACACACACTGTACGTATGTTTGTGTGTTCCTGTGTGCTAGTGTGCCATTTGAAACTTAAACCAACAACTAAATGTGAAAAGAAGAAAGAAGGTAAAGAGCAATTTAATTACGAATTAAGTTAGTTGGCATTAACCCAGAGCTTGTCTTGGGCTCAGAATTCCATGTAAAAATGGTTAATCCTGAGTGTGAATCAGGGAAAGCTATTATGATTTGAAATAGAGTGATAAGCCCGAATAATTCTTAGGACAGTATTCTGTTGCCATCTACTGTTATGCCTTTAACTAAAAAAGGCATTTAAATGAAAACCTACAAAGCCAGTTTTAAAACAAAGTGAAACCAAACCAATTAATTGAATCAAGTGATAATGATGACATCATGAATTGGTCATCAAACACTGACACGGATGGTGACACTGTTGTACATATGGCACTGCATGACCAAACCACCATGGTATGCCTAGTAAATTCAGTTGTGTGATCCTTCACAGTGGTGCAAGTGGCTGCATAGCCAAGAAGGCACAATGACAGAGATCAAGTGCAAAGAAAACAAAAGACATTAGCCCCCTAAGTACTGTTCACAGTGCTGCAACAGTCACTGTGTCTGGGGAAATGAGGAAGTCACTACGCCTTGCACTGTTGCAGCCTACAATAACACAACTGAGCATTGATCGTGCGGATCAGGTACTGACATTCTATCCTCTTATGTGCAAGCAACAGAAAATATATAAGAAAAGTGCGCAAAGAATCACGCTTCTACTCTGATGATTGGAAAATCAAGCTGTGTGTTGGATATCACTGTACACAGTGAATCAATCAGAGTATGAATGTGGGCTTCTGCTTGAAGAGTGGGAGACCCATCCATTGTGTCCTTACTATGCTCTGAATGTTTCTGAGTATAGACTACAGCTTACTGCGGCTTTGAATCGGGTTAAATGGGTTTGATAGTGTTTCACATAGCACCTTTCTAACTTTCCTCATAAATACAAACATGATATAAGTAACAGAGACATGCATTTCTTGAATAACTGGAGACTTACCTGGATGAACAACTTGCTCATCAACACAAAGAAATTTGCACAGTAACATTGCTAGCCAAACCATGAAGTTGCTCTGGAGCAGTAGTAGTATTGTAACATCTACAGAATACTGTGAAACTGACACATTGGCCAATCAGGGTTGGTTCCTGCTTTGTGCTGGATGTCAGCAGGATGGACTCCTTGACCTTGACCTGAACTAAGTAGGTGCTGAAAATAGATGAATGTTATGCATTAATGGGGGTGATGTAATACAAAATTTGGTATGGTTTATGCCAGGCTGTCATTTGCAAATTAAGCAATCCACATTGTGGTAGATTGACTTGTGCCTCCAAACCAGCTTTGAACAAATCATTACATGATGCTACTGTCTGTTCTTTACTTAGCATGAAATGATATGTGGTGAAAGGTTTCACGAAGAGAAAATTTTCTCCAACAGGGACAAGGACAAACCTAACTGACAGGAAAACTACAGTACCATTTTATACTGAACTTCCAGAAAGAAAATTTCTCTACAAAGTCAATCCTCCTACTTTTATGTGGGTAGCATGTCTTAAAAAGGTTTATGCTTTGTGCAATCTCAGACAAAAAATACATTTAAATCAGAGAACTATTAAAAGCTGTGTAGAACCATAGATCAACAGAAACTGTTTTCTGTGGAAAGATGAAAATGATTTCCTTCTCACAGCTGGTGCCACTGTCGATCATAGCTGAAAACCAGTAGCCATTTCCACAGTGTGGTCACAAACCAATTCTCCAGCAGGTAGTCTTGGAGCTGCTTTCCCATTCAGGACAACCCATCAATTATTTTTATCACAGAACAGTATCTCATCTCAGTCCATTATCAAGATGGGAGTCTTATTTTAGCTGGACTGCAGCCTCTATCTGTTTATCAATGCTGGCTGCTGTGCCAAAGAGTGACTGAAAGGCTGTGAAATAATCAATAATAATCATCAAATTGTGGTCGACAGGTTGAGGGGCTGGAAGTTTGCTGAAACCTCAACAGTTCTGATGTGGATAAGGTTTAACCTTTCCCATACCTTATCACTATGATGTTACTTGGCCTTGACCTTTAGAGAGGATCAGAAATACCAGACCAGACCTAAAAGGAGACCATCACCGCAAGTTTAGAATTCAATTTCGAGTCTGCCAATGATAAAAATAGAGAAGTACAGTTTGACTCTTTATGTTGCAGTATGCATCTATTGAAAGCACCCAGGGCATTTCTCTCAGCTACTGTTGTCTGATATATTGGCAGGACTGCATGATTTATAATGAGAAAGCACAATGACTGCAACGACTCAGGTAAAATATATGACTTTCTTAGACTTGTTCTCAAGTAATTTAACTGGCAAATGTATTGTGTTTGATAAAGGAACTAGAAAATATTACTTTATGGTTCATCATTAACAGCTGTCAGTTGACACAATTGTTAGTACTGTGGCCTCATCCCTTCAGAGATCTGGGTTCAAATCCTGGCCCAAAATAGTGGGTATGGTTTTTGCATATTCTGCTTGTTACTCCCTAGATTTTTGGCTAAATACTCTGGTTATAAATTCACATCCTATAATTCTATCTGTACATGTTACTTTACGGGGAAATTTTCAATTTGTCCGGTGAGTGTCTTTGTATATGCAAGTGAGAGTGGGTGTGTGCCCAATGCTGTGGGTACAGCAACTCCGAACTGAATAAGCACATTGGAAAATGAGTGGATTGATGCATAGACCATTAACATTGGTCTATTAAAAATTCCAATAATTAAAAAAATAACAGTGGGGAGCACAGCTTTAGTTACAGGGCCCTACACCTTTGGAATGATCTGTTGGGTTATAATAATAATAATAATAATAATTCATTACATTTATATAGCGCTTTTCTCAGTACTCAAAGCGCTATAAAATATAAAGGACTAGCTGTCCCCCGCGGCTCTACCCGCGTAGTAGTGAAACAGGACAGACTTTAAAAAGCAATAAACAAACAGGTATCACTAGCTATGCAGAGGCAAGGTCCGGTGTAAAATTAGCAAGAGGTAAAGCGATTCGAACAGAGGCTGGCACGTGAGTGAGGAGGGCACTGCCTGGCTCCCCACTCATGACGTCACGCTTCCCTCTCCCCTCAGCCCGCAGCCTCTGTTTCAGATTAGCGTGAATAAATCACTCATGCAAGCAAACTATGATACTTAGCATGATGAGAGAAGTCGCAAAATCAACTGGAATGTTCAAACAAATTATAGAAAAAAACCTGATCTATATCCATTAAGTAGTTCTCTCGTGAAAAGCGGACAGACAGATAGACATTGGATTTTATATATATATATATATATATATATATATATATATATATATATATATATATATATATATATATATATATATATATATACAGTGGGTACGGAAAGTATGGCCGCCCCCCTGGGTTGGAGCAGTGCCTCAGTCTCTTGCAGGGCTTCATGGGAGATGGAGTTCTCCACAGCCCTGTTGGGGTCTGGAGTGGCCGCCAGGGGGCGCGGCATGGGTCCCTGAGCCCAGCTGGACTAATCTTCAGCCCCACCTGGGAGTGCAACTGGAAACAGGTGATCAAGCACCTGGAGCACTTCCGGGTGGGCCATAAAAGGAGCCAGCAACCACCAATGAACAGTAAGAGTCGGGTGGAAGGAGGACAAAGCTGTGGAAGAGTGGTGGGGGAAGAGAAAGACAGAGGAGTGTTTTGGTGGTGTTCAAGTACTGTACTTGGGACTGTGTTGTGGCTGGAGGGACTACGGGAAAGATATGCCCTCCAGCTAAAGAAAAATAAAGGTTTCTTTGTTTTTATACGTGCCTCAGGGTCCAGTCTGTGTCGGGTCTTGTGCCATATAGCGCCTTTTCTTACTATATTGATATATATATATATATATATATATATATATATATATATATATATATAGAGAGAGAGAGAGAGAGAGAGAGAGAGAGAAGTCTCTTTGGTCTCAGATTTTAAATTCTGGCTGAAGACTACTTCATTATAGCATACCCTGAGTACAGCTGCTGTATTGGATCTCTGTTTGTTAGTCGATTGTAAACAAATATAAACATTACAATAATCATGAATTATTTCTAATTATCCTTCTTCCTGTTTCTCTTCTTAGTATTCTGCCGTGGTACTTGAGGCCACTGCCAAGCCGTTCTCCGACCCACGGGAAAGGCACCTGTGATACTTACAGCCTTGGAATCAACAGATGGAAAGATTCTGTTTTTAAGATTAGGAGGTTTAAATCCGACTCCAGGATAGAATGCTCAAGAGCGAGTGGGCAGACAGTTGACGCGGTCTCCAGGACTCTCACTGTATCTTTGTCTTTTACTTTCTCTGTCATAAGTGAATGTGGATCCCTCAGAGGTTTATTTTCTCCAGGGCTGCTGCTAACTCATTTGTGGTCAACTGCATTGGTTCAACAACTAACAAATGGACCGATATTGTTAAGCTCCATTTACATTAATCAGTTTCAAACTACAGTCAGTTCTCATTATTTCACTGGAGGTTACATCTTGAAAATCCCTGCAGATATGGAAACCACAAATACTGAAAAATGTATCCTATGGGAAAAGGGTGTTAGGGCCCAGAGGGATGTTGACTTGGGGGGGGGGTTGATGGGATCTGAAGGAGGGGCAGGCCCTTCGCTCTCACTTTTCGAAGCTCAGTAATGAACCTTCTACCACATCACCTATGGAAACATTATTATGACTTTTACCTTCTCTGTGGTCAGGTTCAGTGGTTTTTAGATAGATAGATATTTTAGGCCCTCCACCAGCGACTGTGAGTAACTACAGCAGAAGATCTGAGGACCTCACTAAACAATTCAACTGGAAGTAGCAATGAATGGCGCGTACAAAGTGCAACGACTTTATCTGTGAAATCTTAAGAGCCACACTTAATAGGGATTCCTCATTTGTGGGAAACAATCGCAAGCCTCAGTCTCCATCAAAAATGGGGTTCAACGATTTATCCCTGCCTCCGGGTTGACAAACATTGAATGATTCAGTCAAAAATGCATGCTGCTCTGAACATCAAAGGGCATTACAGACCTGTCATTGGTCAATCTCATGTTTCACTGATGCATAAAAGGCCTCTTGGAATTATTTTGTATGCTGTGCATGGCCGCAAATGGGCGTGAGTAATTTTGTAATGGTGGAATTTGTGAGAATGAAATCCAGATAGTGAGGATTTACTGTGTTTTGTTGTCCTATCTGCTTAATCAAAATAGTGTGCCTTCATGTGTACTCATTACGTAGGTTAGCAATTTATAAAGTCTATATTTGCATTTTACCCGAGAACTTGTCAGGGTCTTCTGCACCTGCACTCAGTGAAGAGCACTACACAAAAATTAACTGAATTGAATAAGAGTCAATTAACATAATGAATCCATCAATGTAATATGATTTTAATCTGGTTATGATGAATTAATACTGTGAAACTATATTTTCCATCTACAGCTCCTTCTGAAAGTATTCAGAACCCTTCAACTTACAGTAACAAAAGACTCCATAGGATCACATCTCCTAGTAGCATTTCATGCATAGAAGGAATCGACCCATTACTCCAAGTTCACATGTGGGTTTTGAGGGGTTAAGGGTATGAGTTTAATCTTATTCCAACAGCATTAACTACAAGGCAGAAACCACCCTTGGAAACGGAGCTAGTCCAATGCAGGGTGCACGTACACATAAACGAATACTCACATTCAATCTCCAATTAATCTAAGATGCATGCCTTTGGAGGAAATAGAAGTACCCAAGTGAAGCTCATACAGAAATGGGAAGAATGTGCGCTCCTCAGACAAACAAACAGTGACTGGACAGAAGGCTGAACATAGGTCTCAGGGCTTGTAAGGCAACTGTGCTATTCACAAAGTCACTAGTACAACATGTTTAACTGGGTTCTATTTTCTTTTTTTGTTTACTGCCAACAGGAAATATTCAATATTTGGGAGACTGCTTAATGTGTACGTATGTGTATGTGTTCAAGGTTCACATGCAGTAAATAGGGATGTGCACCACAACTCCAACTTATAGTCCATGGACTTTTGATCAAGAACAGATAGCACAAAAACAAGAAATAAAAAACCTGATGTCTGTAAAATATTAAAAATGGATGTTGCTTCTTCCTAACCTTCAATTAATCAGTCAAAATGATTTAGTATGTTTGCCTTCAGTGCATCAGGTGTTCAAGGCCTGATAGCCAGCAGTAAAGATTTAAAGAGCTGAGGTGGTCATAAAAGTGGCTAAGCAGAAAGCCTAGTCAGTAAGACAGCAAATCAGGTGTTTATTGCAAATGAACAAGTAAGTACATTAAGAGCTCCAAAATAGTGGTGTGATTGAAAATGGCAAATGTCATTGGTAAAATACACTCATTCTTTAATTTGAGAAATAGACATTGTTTTAATGTTTGTGAGGTGAATATCGAAGAATAGAACCTTTGAACGGTTTTGTCCAATTAGTAAATGGAAACAGGAGTTTAAAGTGAGTGCTGTTCTGCAGCTGACATGCTGCAGTTCACGGGATCTGATCAAAGTCACACCAGATGGTTTTGCACTAGGCCTTTGCTCCCAAGGCTGTTGGATTCAGGCAATCTTTCCATTGCCTGCACACATGGAGCCCCTGCCAGCAATGCCTTCTGAACTATCATACTTAAGACTTCCTATAGCTTCTTGTTTACCTTCAGTGTTGTTTAATACCCTTAATGCGATAAACAGTTTAAGGCACTTTGAAAGCAATATGCCACTCCTGCCAACATACACACATACATGATGCAGCCGTATCTGTACTTCCTGTAGCCAGTCATTAAGAAAATGTCATAAGTGAAATGTATCTGCTTGTGTTATTGTTTTCTGCTCAAAAATGATCATGCAGCACCCAGAAAAACCAAAGCAATAAAATCAGAGGAATATGCAAGCTGCATTTTACATATTCACTTCAAATTCACTACAGGATAGGGTAAATGATCATACTGAACATTTTTGGTGGCGAACCGAAGAGATTTTAATTAGATTAATTTAAATAGACTCCAGTCTGCCCACAACCCTGAACTGGACATGCTGGAGATAATTACAGAAAAACATATAATCATATTTACTGTAAATTATTCTCATTTACTGTATATATATCTAATATAGTACTCCTGATTCTTGGATTTTCTTTCAACTTCACATTACATTCATCATATGTATCAGAATTACAATAGCTTATGTAGGGAAGAAGTTATGTGAATTAACCATTACACAAAGCATGTTTTTTTAAAAGTACTGTCATATAGCACAAAAATAATAAATGAAAAAATCTGCATAAAAATAACACATTACAAGAGGACTATTTAGATTGCCAATTGCAAGGAAGCAAAGTGGTTAATACTGGGTCCTCTAAACTTTACTTTGCTAAAATTCTGGTTGACAAAAAGCTGAGGAAGGAAGAACAGACTTACCATTCACCTACAACAGAGTGGGATACATAGGTCAGCCTAACCTACCAGATCTAAATTAACCACTAACTGCATTTCACTCTAGAGAATGAAACATATAATGTTGAGTGTGATATCAATGACAAAACCGATCAATGACCAACAGCCCAAGTTCAGAGTGGACACTTCTATGGAACAGGTCTCTTCAAATAACTTCACCATTTCTTATACGATAGCTGAAGCCTTCCAGTAGAACAGCAGTCAGGAGGTATTCTGTTGAGCACCCATTGGGTGAAAGCAGCACCAATTGTATGAAGAGTTGCCAGGTGCAGAGACACAAACAAAAGTCAAAAGTTTTCTTCTCTACAACTCATTGAGGTGACTTTCAGATTCTCAATCTCCAAATGAATGGCACCAAGTCATGAAAACACATGGAGTGAGCCCCAGAGTCACATAGTTTTGCAAATGAGTCAACTTTTTAATCTTTAAAACCCAACAATGTCCCATTTTCCTCCCTCAACCAACAACATTTAGAAATCTATGGAAATGTAGACATGGTCATCTCCTGTTCAGTGACTCTGCCATTGTTATCACTAAGCCAGAATTCAGTTTATCTATCAGCAACTAATCATGGAGAAAAAAAAAAAGTGTGCAAGATCTCACTGGGATGAAGTAATTTGTCCTCTATTCAATTCTGACCAAAATGAATGAAAAAGAAATTGGGAATATTTTACTTTTTTATATACTACTATACTACAACCACATGCTCATTCAGGAAGTGGACCCCGGAGGCTGAGAATACTCTGACAGAATGCTTTGGAACTACAGACTGGGATATCCTGCAGGGATCACATAGTGAGAACATTGAGGAGGTTGTTGACTGCACTACTGACTACATCAACTTCTGTATGGACATTGTAGTTCCAGTAAGAACAGTACGCTGCTATGCTAACAACAAGCCATGGATTACAAGTGACATCAAGGGCCTTTTGAACCAGAAGAAAAGGGCTTTCAAAGGCGGTGATCAGCATGAGCTCAAGCGCGTGCAGAAGGAACTCCGAGTCCAGCTCAGGGTGGCGAAGGAGCAGTACAGGAGAAAGCTGGAGCAGAAGTTGCAGAATTAAAGCATGAAGGAAGTGTGGGATGGGATGAAGATCATCACTGGCTGCAGCTCGAAGGGTGCCACCATCGAGAAAGACGTGAAGAGAGCAAACCAAATGAACAACTTCTTTAACAGGTTTGACCACCCTAACCCACTCTCACCTCGGAGTACTGCACCCTCCACCCATCCTTCTGCTGATACCAGCATAGGAGAGACATCTCCACCCACAATTACAACAGCGCAGGTGAGCAGAGAGCTGAGGAGACTTTGTACCAGCAAAGCAGCGGGTCCAGATGGAGTATCGCCACGACTGCTGAAGGTCTGTGCATCGGAGCTGGGGGGTCCTCTACAGCGCATCTTCAACCTGAGCCTGGAACAAGGGAGAGTCCCGAGGCTTTGGAAAACATCTTGCATCACCCCAATCCCAAAGGTATCACATCCTAGTTAGCTGAATGACTTCTGGCCTGTTGCTCTGATGTCACATGTGATGAAGACCATGGAGAGGCTGCTGCTTCACCACCTGAGGCCACAGGTTCAACACGCCCTTGACCCTCTGCAGTTTGCATATCAGGAGAAGGTGGGAGCGGAGGATGCCATCATCTATATGCTACACCGATCCCTCTCCTACATGGACAGAGGCAGTGGTGCTGTAAGAATTATGTTTCTAGACTTCTCTAGCGCCTTCAACACAATCCAACCTCTGCTCCTTAGGGACAAGCTGACAGAGATGGGAGTAGATTCATACCTGGTGGCATGGATCGTGGACTATCTTAAAGACAGACCTCAGTATGTGCGTCTTGGGAACTGCACGTCTGACATTGTGGTCAGCACCACAGGAGCACCACAGGGGACTGTACTTTCTCCGGTCCTGTTCAGCCTATATACATCGGACTTCCAATACACCTCGGAGTCCTGCCACGTGCAAAAGTTCGCTGACGACACTGCTATCGTGGGCTGCATCAGGAGTGGGCAGGAGGAAGAGTATAGGGACCTAATCAAGGACTTTGTTAAATGGTGCAACTCAAACCACCTACAACTGAACACCAGCAAAACCAAGGAGCTGGTGGTGGATTTTAGGAGGCCCAGACCCCTCATGGACCCCGTGATCATCAGAGGTGACTGTGTGCAGATGGTGCAGACCTATAAATACCTGGGAGTGCAGCTGGATGATAAATTAGACTGGACTGCCAATACTGATGCTCTGTTTAAGAAAGGACAGAGCCGGTTATACTTCCTTAGAAGGCTGGCGTCCTTCAACATCTGCAATTAGATGTTGCAGATGTTCTATCAGACGGTTGTGGCGAGCGCCCTCTTCTACGTGGTGTTGTGCTGGGGAGGTAGCATTAAGAAGAAGGACGCCTCACGCCTGGACAAACTGGTGAGGAAGGCAGGCTCTATTGTTGGCATGGAGCTGGACAGTTTGACATCTGTGGTAGAGCGACGGCCGCTTAGGAGGCTCCTATCAATTATGGAGAATCCACTGCATCCACTAAACAGTGTCATCTCCAGACAGAAGAGCAGCTTCAGCGACAGACTGCTGTCACTGTCCCGCTCCACTGACAGACTGAGAAGATCATTCCTCCCCCAAACTATGCGACTCTTCAATTCCACCCGGGGGGGGTAAAAGTTAACATTATACAAAGTTATTGTCTGTTTTTACCTGCATTGTTATCACTCTTTAATTTAACATTGTTTTTTGTATCAGTATGCCGCTGCTGGAGTATGTGAATTTCCCCTTGGGATTAATAAAGTATCTATCTATCTATCTATCTATCTATCTATCTATCTATCTGTCTGTCTGTCTGTCTGTCTGTCTGTCTGTCTGTCTGTCTGTCTGTCTGTCTGTCTGTCTGTCTATCTATCTATCTATCTATCATATACAGTAGACCCCTGCGAAGATGCGGTTCAGGGTTCACGGACTCAGTCGTTCACAAATTTTTCCTTAGAACCTAACTAATAATTGTGAGCGGAAACAGCAAATATCCTCCGCAATTTTTTACGGCTTTTTTTGTGTCAATACTGCACTGTAGAGAGAACAGGAAGCAACTGTAGAGGAAAACACGGCTTGGGATGGTGAAAGTAGCCAATCCGAGAATGTACTCTACTAGAATTTGAAACTGTAACTCCCAGCAGTCCCTGCAGTGGCTCTGATTGGTTTTCTGCTGAGGGTGCTGGGGCTGTTGGGGTCAAAGGATGTCAGCGTGGCTTTTAAAAAGGGGGCCGGTGACCAAAAGGAAAAAAAAAAGGTTTTGTAATTTGTGTTTCAAGTTCCTGTCTGCCTGCCTTCTGTTGGGTTACTTGTACTTATTTGTTTTGTCCTGGATTGTTTCATGGTTAGGGTCTGGATTGTCTGCTCTTTGCCTGTGTGCATGATGACTATAAGTGGATTCATTGCTATCCTGTGAAGAAAGGAGCGCTCCTGAACCTGTTCATCCGTCTTCGCCATTTCAGGAACTAGCGGTAGGGCTATCTTTACATTCCCATTCAACATGCGGATCTCTGGACTATCTATCTTCATCATTACATTTCACCTGTTGCGGTTTTTCATGGACTTTACTGTGTGTGCTTTGCTGGTGCTTTGTTGTATTTAATGTATAACTGCCGTAAGGGGAACAGGGGTGGTATCGTTGTTTACATTTGTTTTCATTACATTCCTTATTTGCTGTTTGATTACTGGTTTGCTTTGTTTTTGTCTCTGTTTGTGAGTGCGTGCAGGTCGGGTCAAGGCTGGGTGCGTCCCTGGAATCTCCACCATAAAAATAAATAAATCACCGTCTTCTCGACGGTGTGAATGTTAGCGGCACCGGACCGCTACAGCGTTATTCATTTCTCCTTGCTGCTGATTGACTACTGCCCTGTGACGCATCTACAGCTGAGTGTTCTCGTGTTTTCCGTTTTGTTCTTCATAATCCGCCGCAACCGGCTATAGTCTTTTCCCAGTGCCATTTGCCAGGATGTAGGAGCCGAGTATATTTGGTGACTTACATTCATTGAACACCGCAACTGGCTATTGTCGGTTCCCAGTGCAATTTACCAGCACACTGGAGCTGATCAGTCAGTGCCGTACATTCATTGAACAGCCAGCTCATGACCACTGCCGGCCTCTGCAGCCTCACTGTTCCTGGGACTGAGCTGCTGCACTAGACTAGCCTGCCAGCGTCAGCGTTCACCTCTGTGTGCTTGCATGCAGCCAGTTCAAGCACAGTTGGCTCGGTGGTTTACTGAATTTCATCAATGGCGTCAGTTGCACCTTGTACATATTGTTCCAGTAGTTTTTAAAATAGTTTTTACAGTTCATTGGCAGTGTGCAAAATGATCAGTGTTGCAGTAATTGTGATGCCCTTTGCATGAAAAAAAATGTGTTCCATTAAAATTTCACTTTTTCTTTGTGAATTGTGATGTTTGCTTAAAAAGTGCAGCAAAAAAGTATTTGGCGTCCAGGGATGCATTAACCCCCAAGTATGTGGCAGTTTAAGGGTTAAAGCCCCAAGATGCCGCCGAAACGCCCTGCACCTTCTAAGGCTTCTGGCAATGAAAACGTGCGTGCATGAACTACAGTACATATAACGGTAACATCGGTATTTTACATTCTAGCACTGCGGGTGACATATCAGTACAGTACTGTACAGTATACGGGTTTATCTTTACATTCATTTTTTTAGGTAATGGATTAAACTGAGGTTGAAATGAAAGTAATGTGTTTTGGGGGCACATTTAAGGTTTAAACTATAAAAACAGGCATTTTTGTAACCACATCCATAATTCACGGTTTTTCACAATTCGCAGGTGCTCTAGGAATGTAACCTCCGCAAATTTCGAGGGTGTACTGTACTATATATTTAGATACTATAGGAGCCTACATTTATATTAATTGTGCTGTAATCTTGTATTATGGTGTCTTCATTTTAATTACAGTTACCATTTCACTATTGAAATTCATGAATTTTACTCTGTTCAGCCATTACCAAAAACATACTTTTTATATTAAATTGTTCTTTTTTATTTGCCTGACTCCAGGGCCATCTTAACAGTATTATAGGCTCCTGGGCAAAGCAGTGCACTGGGGTCCCTACCTATACAACCACTCAGCAAGTCACAACATACATAGATTAGCATGGGGCCCCCGGGCAAATGCCCAGCGTGTCCATGTGTTAAGATGGCCCTGCCTGTCTCTACTACTTGTCCCTCAGTGTAACACCTTGCCACCTCTCTAGATTATGTTTAGTCTCACAGAAAATCTTTTTGTTTGCTGACGTGTAGCCGGATATTAATTGTGGATGATTCCATTGTAACACATTACTTGCATAGTCCTTGCTTGGAAAAATCTCTCATTTCAATGTTTCTACATTTTCTTTTTAATTTTATGATTTTTTTTAAAAAGGGTGAGTAGTGGCCACACTTCTATGGATTTCTTCATAACTATTAAATAAACTGAAAATGATAGTTTTATAGAGTTATCAGATGTCACCTGAACAGAATATAATGAGATTCTTACTTGCATATATCATTTGTAGACAAGACAGACAGCAAGAGCAAGTGATCTCCATCATCGGAAGAGACATCAATCACTGCAACCTCCAGAAAGTCCTCCCCAAGTTCATGCCCCACTAGAGGCGATTGGACACTTGATCACTGCCACACCACAGTTAAAGATGCCTATAAGTCTATCCTATGCGCACACTGTCGCAAGTCTGACCATACCAACGTTAAGGAAAGTACAGTGCTGACCTCTGGAGCACAAATCCAAACTACGGACAGTTTGAATTTGACTCACTGGTCTTCCAAGATTCTGGATGAATATGCTGGCGCGGTGATGGATTATGTCATGTCTTGTATGGACTGTGTGCCTGTCCATACTGCACGGTCATACCCTAATCAGTAGCTCTGCGTGAGCAGCACTGTTCGCATGTGCCTGAAGTAGCCAACTGTTGCTTTTAATTCAAATGACACAGGGCGCTACAAGAGCTCTGAAGGGCAATCAAAGTGAAAAAGTCTCAGGTGGCAGCAAACCATGCTGAGGAAAGGTCTACAGGCACTCATGGACTACAAAACCTCGACAGCTGTGCCCACAAAAACCCCTGCCTCGCTCCTGGATGAGCTGATTGACTTCTCACATTTTAAGCCTCGCAGCTCGGACTTGGTAAGTGTGTTTCAGGCGCTACTGGAACCATTTTGGAAATGACAGAGGCCGACAGAAGTAAATCCTTTAAATTGGTTAAACCCAGGAAATCTGCTGGCTCAGATGGCATCCTGTCCCACGTCATGAAGGCATGCTGCACCAGGTTATCACAGATGTACAATGACACCTTCAGTTTGTCCCTGTCTCTATGTATGGTGACGCAGTGGTTTAAGAAAACTACGGTTGTGTCTGTGCCAAAGAAATCTGCTCTTTCCTGCATGAATGGCTATCTGCCCATCTCATTATCCTCTGTGGTGATTAAGTGTCTGAATGATTATGATTAACTGCTCATGATCCACATTATCTACAACATCCCTGCTACCCGGGATCCACTACAGTTTGAATACCAGTGTAAAAGATCTGTGGATGTTGCCATCTTCCTTGCCCTGCACACTGCTCTGTGACATCTGGAAAGGGAAATATACCTATGACAGGATGATGTTCATTAACTACAGCTCTGCTTTCAACCTCGTTGTGCCCTCCAACCTAGTACTAAAACTCAGAGTACCTCTGTCTATGGCTGGGTGCTTGACATCCTGACAAATAGACACCAGTCAGTGAGGACTGGAAAAAGTAACTCTTCCAGGCTGTTCACTAGTGACCTTTTACCGCTGCACTATTGAAAGTATCCTCACCAGATACATTACGGTCTGGTCTGGTAATCTGACATGCCAGGATTGCAAACTCCTCCAGAGGACTGTCTGTACAGCTTCTAAAATCATCAAAACTAAGATATTTGACCAACAAGAAGGGATAATTCAGTCCATCGAGCCTGTTTGTTTAGCTATTAGCTAAGCTGTCCCAATAAAAATACAATTCAAATTGGATGCTGACCCTCCACAGCTTCATACCATGTACTCAACCAGATGACTGAAGAGTGCCGAATCCATCATCTTTCATGACAGCCATCCAAGACATTCTACGTTTTCACTTCTGCCTTCTAAGAAGCGTTACCAGAGCCTCACCACTTGCTTAAGAAACAACTTCTTCCCCAGGCTATTAGGTCACTGAACTCCCAGTAACCTGATCCTTACCTGGCCTGACTGTGTACTGTACCCATCTGCTGGTTTAGGTGTGTATTGTACTGTATGTTGCTTTTTTATCTACCTATCTATCTATCTTGTTCTGCTATTCTTATTTATTTATTTTTATATCACCACATCTGTGGTACAAGAATTTCACTGTGCTCTTCCAGTGTATGTGACAATCAAGATCTCTAATCTAACCTAATCTTCTAGTCAACATGCAGCTTTCCAGTGCCATGATTATTGAGTGTAACAACCTAAAGTTCCTCTCTAAAGATGTGATTTTAAAACTTTTCCAAATAATAATGACTAACATCAGGAAAAATGTTTAAAAAAAAGTAAGTGCATAGATCTATACACCTTATACTATTACCAAATTGACAACCAAAATTCAGTCAAATATTAGTTTTGCAATAAAAACACCGAAAAGTCCATTCTGTACATGCATGACAATTGTCTACATTGGTGGCGGGTAGGCCTGGTCCTTGGATGTCATAGTTGCAGCCGGCTTTTTCAAAGCAACATTTTCTTAATTTGAGGTCATGCCTTTTTCTTATTTAAAATTCTCCCACAATTAGACAGCATACTTCAAGCTTAAAATCACAAATGTTGCCAATGTGGAAATGATTTTCCTATTAAGTTCAATAAATAAATAAAAATGTTAATTCTCCATATTTTGCTTAATTGTAATTCACTCCTTTGATAAGATGAAAAGTTTTTTTTCCAGGAAAATATCAATGAAGTAAGTAAATAAGGAAATGAAAAGCCCAAAACCCAATGTGATGCCACTGGTGCCTACAAAGGAGTATCTCTTATGGTCAGGCGGATTTAATATTAAGTATTTAGAAAGACATGACAGAAGAGACTTGAAGACTGATTTACTAGTTTAGTCATGTGGACAAAACATTTTGTTAATTTTCTCAGGAAAGTAAAATAAATGCTAGCAGAAATTTCCGATGTGGCTGAATGAGGATGCTCAAGCCATCTAATCAAATGCCATGCTCCATTAACATTGGTAATTGGCTTCCAATTAAGAAAAGGGTAGGTGCGCACCCCTGCTTTTGTTCTGCTCACTCTGCCCTGCTTTCAGTAAACATACAAGTATCTTCTTGTGCTCAATTACATAACTTTCTAATCTGACACAGACTGCCAACTGTTAAGTCCAGCAGCTCTAATACAATCAAAAAGTATTTTCTTTATAATTTTAGAAATTCTGTACTGATCTTTGTTTGTTTATTAAACTATTCACTAATTATTTAATAAAGAGCAAAAGGAAGAGTACTACTTCTGCATAGTGCAGCATGTTGGCACACTTCTCCTTCAAAGATCCAGGGTTCGGGGTTCAAATCATACAGAGTCTGTGTGGACTTTGCTGTTTCTGCCCATGTCTACATTTCTCTTACATGTCCAAAGAGAGGAAGATTAGGTGAAGTGTCGATTCCAAATTGGCCCATGAGGGTGTGCATATGACAGGACCCTGTGATGGTCTGGTGTTCTGTACAGGGGATAAGAGGTTTGAGAATGCTGTATTATGTTAGGCAAGTTAGGAATTCAACATTACTCCAATAATCAAAAGCCAAGAACTGTCAACATTAATTTTAAATAAAAAATTTGTAGAAAACCACAGTCGAACAAATCGAGACATTTCATCTTAAAATACAAATGCATACAGAAACGAGTCAACATTCTAACAAGAAGGAATATATGAATGGACTGGCATCTTGAATTGAATTCTGTTTCAAGTTTTCAAATCTGTCCCTACTACTGAATATTCAGAAGTCCACCTACCTATTCATTACAGAACCAGGTTAGTCCGGTTTAATGTAGCTATCCTGACAGCATCTTTTACAGTGCAGGAACTAAACATGGCTGTACCAGAGCAGGGTCATGGACAGACACCCACTTACGTACTGGGGGACACTCTGGAGGTATCAGTTATTGCAACATGTATTTCTGTGGGATTTGGGAGTAGTATCCAGGAAAAGCCTATGCAGACATAGGGGGAATACACAAGATCTCTAATCTAACCTAATCGTCTAGTCAACATGCAGCTTGCCAGTGCCATGATTATTGAGTGTAACAACCTAAAGTTCCTCTCTGAAGATGTGATTTTAAAACTTTTCCAAATAATAATGACTAATATATACCAATGACTAATGACTAATATATACCAAGTCCAAAAAGGCAGCAACCAGGCTGGGATTGAAACCCAAGACTACGGCTCTTTAAGCCTGCATTGTTGTATTGTTTTTTCAACACAGAAAACAATTCCGTGTTAATTGTCTTAAATAATGAAAATTAAATCAAATGAATACATCTGGTAGACTGAAGTATTTTCCCAGCATAAACATATTCCAGTGCTCCAACTGCAAGGTTGTTTGTCTAAATAAAATATAAAATTTTATATTGCTGCACATAATATGAAAAATTGTGCATATAAATAAAATTTAACAATGCAAACTAGCTATTTCAGAACAACATTTAAAAACCTGCATACAGAAACAAACACATAAACAGACAATACTTCAGACATAACTCTAAAAACCTGCCAGTGCAGGCAGCTCTCAAAAATTAAGACCACTCACCTCCTTCTTTTCATATAATTAGGCAACTTCATTGCGCACTAAGAATTTTAACAAAATCTCAACATTTTAAAATTATAGTCTGGTTTGAATTGTTGTCACCTCAGTAAACAGTAACAGATATTGACACATTTTCGTCTTTCTGCATGCTATATTCTAAAAATAACAAGACTGCAAAACAAACATTAAAGTCATGTTGCAATGCTTGCAGTCTCAATTAAAATTCATCACATGTGAAAAAGCAAAACAAAAAAGAATATAAAATTATTAAAGGCAAGATAAAATGTGTGAAAATTCCCTTCATTTAATAACTAGATTGCATACAAACGTCTCCTTTAAACACCATTAGCAATTTGTTTTTATTTCATCCTTGAAAATGTTAACTTTTTAAGATGCTCGATCGGGCGGTGTCTGAGGTCGGTCTATGGCGAGATACTATGTTTTATTATGATTGTCATGGAGACAGTGTGAAAAATTGAGAGCCACAGGCAGTAGCTGCAACTGAGTCAATAATGTTCACAGAGACATTGTGTAGATAATCAACAACAGGGCCCTTGCTTCTCACTGCACCACAAACAGCTGAAGGGCAAATCAATACAGCCAAGGGAAGGACACTGACCCTGGTCCACTTCCCACAATACACCATCAATATTACAGAAAAAGACCCAAAAATGTCACCTTCTTATTTAATCTTCGGGTATCTGCTGGGTCCACAACACTTAAATCTATAACAGCAGCATTTTATTCTAGCTAGCTCTTTGAAGGGTAATGTTTTAATGTAATACCCTGCCCTTGGTAGTAGGATTAGCTTTGGGATTTATGTGGAAATAAATCTCAGCCAAAAAGATCACCTAATTTATAAGCATGACGTGAGGAGAGGGAAGAAAAAGAAAGAAAAATGAGTCTGTTTCTTTACAATATTTAGAAAGTGTCACCCGAATGAAACTGCAGGAAAGCAGAGGATTGTTGTACCAGTACTACACTGTATAGCACATTTTATCAATGTTAATCAGTAAATAGGCTTTAATGATAATTGATTTTGGAAATGCTACTTGGGCTCTGCCTTGATGTGACAGTAGAAGGGTATTTATTTTTATTGTCATTTTTACTGGGAACACTTTTTGAACCCACACAGTAGCCAAAAAATTAGGAAATAACCAGCCCGGTGTAGAGATGCCAGCACAGCATAGGCTGCTAACAAACAAAGCTGCACCTGCGCTCAAGCAAGAGTAAGTTACAAATGTTGATGGACTTTCACTTGCCTTTGTATTGTAGAGAAAATAACAATTTCATGCGGAAGACTCACAAAAAGATATGTTAAAACATCCATCCATCCATCCATCTTCCAACCCGCTAAATCCAAACACAGGGTCACGGGGGTCTGCTGGAGCCAATCCCAGCCAACACAGGGCGCAAGGCAGGAACCACTCCCGGGCAGGGTGCCAACCCACCGCAGTATGTTAAAACAGGATAACCATATATATAATGGACACCAACCTGCAAGTGAACCTGAAATACTAAAGACTCAAATGTGGCAAACTGCTAGTGCCATCCATACTAAAGCAACATAAGGCGATGCAAACTGAGCATTTCATTGCTGTTGGGGATATAAATAATGTAAATGTATGATTTCATTAAATTTACACTTAGCAAAGTGTGAGTGTGTGTATCATATTTCTGTGTGGTGACATCAGGAGTACATTATTTGAATGACTCAGCTTATGTATGCATTCATTTTTTAAAAAGTGTCCTCATAAATGCATTTAATTTCTTCTTATTCTTGCAGGTATGATGCATGACAGAATGCGTTTTGATATTTAGAAACGGAGTAAAACTAAATCACAATTAATAAGACTAATAATAATTACCAATTACTTTATTCTCAGGTTTAAAATCCTAAGTATATTTAAAATGATTTTTTTGAGAAAATCAGATTTACAATGCATTTGTGCAAACGTGGTTAATTGCTGGGTTTCAGTTTTGGTTGTTTCAGTTACATTCTTCTGTTTCCATATTAAAGCAGTTTCACAGTTTCTTACTTTGGCTGATAAGCAAAAAGAATACTTTATATGAATAGAAGACTAAGAAATATTTATGAAACAGTTGCAGCTTGTATGTGCTGTCTCGGTGTAGGCAGGCTTTCACCAATTACACCAAAAATCAAAAGTGAAATTCCAGCCTGAATGGATAACGAGAAATGGACAATAGTAGGTGAAGAAAGTCAGGTAGTCATGATGTTATGTTTGTATTTCAGCAGCATCATGTGTGGCCAAACTGAAGTTGTCAGCTTGTGTAACAAAGATCTGTAGAACATGGAGAAGAAGTACACACGGACAAGGAATAATGTGCATACTTTACATGGGCTGAGATCTGAACCCTTTTTCTGGAGCTCTGAGGCAGCAATGTTGCTTTATAATGCCATCCTACTACTATCCTGCATCAGCCAACTAATGAGTGTGGAGGAACTGCCTCACCCCAGAAGACAAAGAATATTCTACTGCATCTCCTTTAATGAAATCACTTTTATTTTACCTCAGTTAATTCTTACTGAATAACTCAAATTTAAAAGTCAGAATCTTTACTGTATCTTTTAATTAATCTTATCAACATTGTCTATACAAATACCACAGATGGACATAAGCAGAACACAAAAGAATTAAGATAACCTAATAAGGATATGTGTGAGGAAGAAAAAAATTAATAAATTGTCAATAATCGCTAAAAAAAAAAATCCAGATTTCAAGGTGTCTTATTTAGCTGGCACTGACCAGTTCTGTCTCTAACAGCATATACACAGAAAGCCAATAGCAGTTTGGTCAGCGTGGCAGAGTGACATGCAGGAGTTGCCTTTATGTAAACCACAGATCAATGTGTGTCATCTTCTAATTTCAAAGCGTACAATGAAAATTCTGTTCTCTAGTTAAAATCTTTTTTCATTTTTTTTATACATTTTTTTAATGCAAAAAGGTAACTGAAAATATAAAGATAAGAAAGAGTTGTGTTTTAGCAAAACAGATACACTAAAGACTGATGATCATTCATGTGTTCTACTGAGATGATGTCTTCCCTCTGTTGGCCCCCTGAGTGTACCCCAGCCAATGCCTAAAGTAATGGCAGCAGCAACTGAAGTCCACTCCAGATGACATGGTTGGGTAAATAATGGTTAATAGTTTTTTAACTTATAAGTCTGCATTTCACTTTCTAATAGACTTTGAAAGGCACCTATCAAATGGCCTAATAATTTCAGCTTCTAAAATGTTTTTTGCTTTTTACTTTAAAAATGTATTACGCAGAGCATCCCCTAAGTCTGCAATCATGAAAATAAATGATATATTGCTAACATTTTTCCTTCTGTTGGAGGTCAATGACAAAGGACAAATTCTTGCCTCTACTGGTCAAATGTAATGGTGGGTGCATTGGAAATATTTTTCAAAATACTGGCATTTGCCCATGACTTTAAACTTATCATTAAAATTGAATTTCTATCCCTTTCATGAGTAATTTTTGGCTTATACCCTTTAGATGTTGGAAGAAGGTGTGGCCCCCAGCGACAGGTCTGGAAAAGCAGATCAATGGATGGATAAAGCCAATGCAACATTGTTTAAGTCCTGCACAGTCACTATTTAGCTCTTTAATAAATGGCCTTCTTTAATTGATTAAGTGAAAAGGAAGAAAATTATAAAAACAGATCACTAATTTTGAAGCAGATAAATAGATAGAGAGAGAGAGAGAGATAGGTCCAGAATATATTAAAAGATGATATATTAAAATAATGGAAAAACAGAAGCAGACTGTACATTTTTTTAAATGAACAAAAAAATCAATATATACATATGTATTTTTTTCTAGTACAGACATTTCGATAGTCAAAGAATGGCAAGTTTGTATTTTAGCAGTATCAGTTTAAAACAGTATCATAATGAGCTCCCAGTTTTCACTTAACAAGGACTAATGGTAATTAAAACATAAATAAATATAAACGTAAAAATACAAACAGATCTGAGAAATCAATGTCGACCTATTGATACATGAAAAATGTAATTTTAAATTTACCATAACCTAGTCTGAGCCATATGAAGTATTTTGTGTCTCAGATATATATATATATTTTTATGATTGCACTCTTATATTTATACAGGATTTTATTTCTGAGTTTAACATTAATTATAAGAATGCCTGAAACCTCTTATTAAATCATGTTCCTCTGAAGCTACAATAAAATGATTAATACAAAAGTAAGAGAGTACGTATTGCATATGTAGATACCCCTTTTGCTTTCACTTACTTTTAAATCAAAGAACTAAAGATTTAAAGCTATTTTATTAGTTCCCACTGGTTAGAAAAACAGTTATACATACAGTTAGTTTATTATAGTAATATAAGAATGAATTTACAAACGATGCTTCAAGGATCAAGATATTCACACTAAATGCATAGAATATTGTGAAACTGACATCCGCTCACAGCAAGAGTGCATCCATTACAAGGCAGATCTTGAAGATGAATGAGGCCTGCTGGAAACGAAGGGGGCTAACTGTTGAAAAAGCATACAAAGGACTAACAATTTACATTGATTCTCTGGAAAGGACGTCTTTACTAAAGAGTCATTCTTTTAAAAAAAATACAGAGGGGAAAAAAGGACAGCGCTATCATAGTGAGCACTGAAAGCAGTTAAATCTTATTTTCCTAACTATGCATATTAGCTACTGCTACTGACTGTGCTTTCTATCAAAATACTGCATCCTTAGTCTTCAGAAATAAACTCCTTGCAGGTTTTTCCATGCAATATTCAGCAGAAATTTCCTGTGATATAAAACTCCCGGGAGGCAGACAGAGAGAAATATTTTTAAAAACCAAGCCTGGTTTTATTTTACTGAATATTACCCGTAATGATAGAAAGGCCCAGCTTCCCAGAAGCAACACTTGTAAACCTTCCTTTATTTCTGCCAGCTGGATCCAGCGAAGCAAGACAAACTGCTTTATTAAAGATTAATACAATATTAATCTCCTGAAAGTTAATTTCACAATAATGACTTATAGTAAAATATCAAGATAATACTGTGCTCATTCTGATGCAGTACAATTGGGTGCAATTGAATTCATGAATACATTGTACCGGTATATAAAGCTAAACCAATAATGATCATAGCTGTAAATTCATTGATTACTTACTGCCTTTTTTTGCTGCTTACATTTAAGTTTTTATATTTTCCGGAAGCGTTGCACGGGCATAAAGCTTACAAATACAGCTCAACAGTAATGCAAAGCCTTGCTATTCATATTTACAAAAAGTGGACCACATTATCAAAAGCCACCACTTTGTTGACTTGAGCAATTAAACATACACATTTTTATAAGTCTCACTATTTACTTGTACTTTATATGTGTATATATGTATATATGTATTTTTAATCCAGTTCATGCTATACACTGGGAAATTTTTCAAACTGTCTTGAGAACCACAGCAACACAAAAACATTATAGGGAACACTTATTATCATCATTTGCCTATATGGTCTTAGACATGTCTTTAAGAGAGAAATAAAAATATTAATTGCAACAATCACCTTATTATTAGAAGTTGTCAGATTGTAATCTGGTATAACACGATGGTTTGCTTCAATTTTTTACATAAAAAGAAGCAAACAGTTTCCAAATCCAAGAACATTTTACTTAAATTGAAAAAAAGCTATTTCATTATTACTACATTTATTTCTTAAGATTTCTTTTCTTATTTTAAAATCCAGCGACACTAGATAATAACATGGATACAGTCAAAATGATATTTTAATGGCTTTTAAATGCAAAGTGCATAGTTAAGATCACCAGTGCTCAACATCCACAGAAAGCTGCTTTTGTCTGCTGTGTCTGATGTAAATCCCTACAGAGGCAATTTGTGACTTTGTTTTGGTGATGATTAGAGCTAATACTCACCTCCTAAATGTATTATTAACTTTAAAAAGTTGATCGTTTTAATAACTGGATTTTGTGATAAGGAACATCTGGTGGTAGTTGGCTAATGAGCAAATGTGAAAATGTTAAGCTGTGTTGCAGATCACAGCAGATTAAATACGCTACACAATACACTGAAGATGATAAATATCAATTTTGTAACCTTTACTGATAAGCAAAGCGCATGTAATTGTAGTCTATTTACAAAACAATAAGTGTCCTATAGGCATATGCAATGACGGCAGCTGTAGGCACAAGGAACTTAGACATATTAGTGCTGCTGGTTCTGACACATCACTTGAGTTACCCTTTTATTAAAGCTTTTTGCTTGCATTCTCCGTGGACAATCCATGATTTGTAAGTATGATATGAGGTACCAGCTGTAAGTATAATGATACCAAAGATGTAGCAAGCAATACCAGCATCACGTTCAACAGCTGGTTTTAGTAGGTTACCAGGAATATTTTGAAATAAAAAATATTGATGTTATCAAAAGAAAATGTCAGAAAATGTGATAGGATATTGTAGAGAATATTCAGGCATTTACTGGGTAAATATAAATATACCAAATAATGCTTTTTTTATTTTACAGCAGTTAATTAAATTAATTTAGCTATTGTAAACATTGCATTTTTTCTGCACTGGAATCAGAAAATATTTTAATGACTAATCAAAAATAACCTATTTTTTGGTACATAAGATAGTATTATTTCTTTAACTGCAAAAGACATGCTGGCATAGAGGTTTTTTGATACTTTTTTTTATTTAAGTATAAATAAGGACAAAATCACTATAATTATTGATATACCAGTGGTTGCCTGTTAATATATAAAGTAGATGTTTATGCATGTGTGGTGATATTTAACAGAACCTATTTATACTTATCTTTACAAACAGAAATCTAAAGTATGTTACAGGTAAAATATCTTTTATACAGTAACAAGTAACAGCTGTAAAATTTAGACATTATTCAGCGTAGGGGATATCCGGTGCCAGTGTTGAATTAAGTTTATTAGTCCATAGCAGTAAATAAGCATATTAAGAAATTGTTTAAAAATGATTCCTTCTAATGTGGCACAACACAGCAGGCAGCACTAAAAACAAACGGCTAATCAAAACCTGTGTTTTCTCAGGCTAAAGTTTCCTGTTTAATCTGCAACTAAAGAGGTAACTGGACTGCAAGTGTCTCTCCAGAGTGTGTGCACCTTATTATGATAAATACAACAAGACATTACTACTTTGATGGTGGTATATGAAACATGAGAACTCAAGAACACAAAATATTTCACAAATGATAGGATACCTTTTAGTCCATTCAGCTTGTTTATTTAGCTAATAATAAGCTGTCCTAATATCTCTTCCAGTTGCTTCTTAAAGGTTATCAAGGTTTCTTCTTCAACTAAACATCTCAATAGTTACTCTTTGCATAAAGAAGTGCTTTCTGGTTTCAATGCTATATGCATTTCCCATGAATTTCCACTGTACATGACTTGCCATTAAATTAAAAGAAGTCTGCTGGATCTACTTTATCAACGCCTTTGAGGATTTTGAAAACCTGGATTAAGTAGCCATTTAGCCTCTTCTGATTGAGACTAAACAGCTTTAATTCTGAGTCTGTCAGAGTTTGACATCTCTTTAAGTCCTGGGATGCACCGGATTGCAACCAACTTCAACTGCTGCAATATCTATATATAAATATATATGTTTAAAGCATGACTGTTTTACAGTGTGGGGAACAGCCCGGACACAGACAGGCAGACACGTTCATGTCACCCAACACATGTTTATTTACACTACTATTATTTACAATTATTGCCACACAACCCCCAGACTTCCCCAAAATCCAGGCAAAACCACGATGCCTCACTCTTCAGGCCACCTCCTGTCTCTCCTTCCAAGACCCCTTTTATTCATACCCGGATGTGCTCCAGGTGTGCACCGGCAATCTTCCACCTGACACGCCCCAGTGGGGCGGAAGTGCCGGCTGTCTCCGCGGATGCACTCCGGGTGTTCCCTCTCTTCTTCCCCCCAGCACTTCCTGGTGTGGTGGAAGTACTGGGGTCCAGGGTCCTTCAGGCAGCGGGACGCCCCCTGGCGGTGACCACGGGCCCCTACAGGGTTGGGCTTCCAAGCCCTGTACCCATGGCCCCCAATACAACCAGGGCGGACGCCCCCTCGCAGTCTGGAGGAGGAATGAACCCTCCTCCTGTCTTCCTGGGCGTCCCGGCCGGGCATGAGCCCTGTCCGGGTGCCACAACAGTTACCACTTTTAAATAACAACCTTTCTTACAGTGTGTTAGTTTAATTAGTAATACATTGCAGAATAATTAAACAGAACCAAGCTTTACTAAAAGTATTTGTGATTCACTTTAAATGAGATAAATTCTTCTTTCACAATGTTCACATGGAGAACTTATAAAGTTATCTTCTGACTTTATTAATGATCTATAGTATTTCTTTTAGAAATTAATGCATTACTTAGAAGTTCAGACAAAACTGACCAGTTGATTTATTTTCCATTAACAGAGTATGTCTTGTGATAGGAAGCAAGACCCTAAATATGCAACACTGAACCAAGACGTGCAACATACTAAGGCTGCATTGATCAGACAGGTAGCTAACTGGTAACACTGTTGACTGCAAAGAAAACAGCCCAGTTTCAACTGTGGTAATTTAATAATGTCTTTATTCTAGTAACAAATGCATTATTTCATTAATTGCTGGCTTAGTCTTATTTTAATCGATTACAGCACAATTTTAAGAAGTATAAAACAGAATTGGATAAAAAAAAAATCACAGATACTGAAAAGAGTTTGATTGTTAATGTGGAAAGAAATGTACTGTAGATGTAAGTATAATTTCAGTAGGGAAAAAAAAGTTAAATGGTTATTTCCACTTTAAAATAAAAAAGATGCTAACAGACACAGTTAAGTTTAAGTTTTGGCTGAGTCACAAGAGATGCAAATTTGCGTCTCTTACCTTCCTTTCTTTTCAATTTGGTAAGAGCCTTTATCTTTTCACTTTAAAGATGCACGCTGGCACAGTGCTTAATCTGCACAATTCTACTAGGACAGTGGCAAAAAAAGTTTAAGTTTGAATGTGAGCACTTTGTAAGCACTTTATAAGATGCAATATCAAATTTATTTATTATTTGGCTGATGCCTTTATTCAAGGCAACAATCAACATTTCAAACATACAACTGAAGTCACTTGCTCATGGAAACACAGGGACAGTAGAAGGATTTGAACAATTAACCTCAGAGTCTGAAGCTTAAAGCCTTAACAGCTATGCCACACTGCCTGCCTATTTACGTTAATGTAAGATATTTATGAAAAGTGTGCTATGGGTTTAAAAAAAGAAAAACAAAAAGCTATTTGCTAAAGCACTGGCCTAAGCCTTCAGAGCACAATCCCTCTACAAACAATATATCAACAATAAAGATTCTAGAAAAACATGCACATATGATGTAATAAATGTATTATTCCAGTACTCTGTCTAACACTGCTGTTCTTCAATAAATTCTAAAAATACATTTTTGAATGGACAAGAAAAATCATGTTTATAGCATCCATTTCCTCCACAAAAGGATTGAAGAGAGCCAGAGCGAGTCTCAGCAACATTGGGCTGAATGAAGAACCAAATCCTAGACTGGACACCATTATCTGTCACACTCTTTGTCACATCTTTGTGATGTAGGCGGAAACTGGAGTACTTGCGTAGAAAAGGAAGAATGTACACACATCACATTGAACTATAGTGGTATTATGCTAGTATTCTAACAGGACGACGTGCATTGAGTTTGTGTCCATTTTATTACAGTATTTGCTTCATGTACGGTAGTGAGATTCATTCTGCCACTATGAAGATACCTTAGCATATTTTACAAACAATAATTCACACAGCACTTTTCTATAGTGAACTACATGCATCACAGGGAAAGAATTACTGTGAATCTCCTTTGAAAAATGTTATACTCACGGGTGTTTGTGAGTTTTGTATGATTGTTTATTACAGCTGCTTTCTTAGTTGTTTTAAAGTACAGACACAGTAACAAAAATGTCATTGAACATACTACTCAGAGTTACATATTACCACTAAAATGTTACATTTCAATCTTCCTTTCACAACAAAACAATATCTAAAAACTGTCACAAATGAAAATAAAAGGTAAATAAAACAAACAATACATTTAAAAATAAAAGCAATAACCACTGCTTTAACTTTAGAAACGCTGCCAATCAAGTCAGAAGCCCTTCAGTGCGCAAAGGAAAATGAATCTCCATTAGTTATTTTATTGCTCAAAAGATAGTAAATACCACAGCATATGGTAATTTAAGAATTTGATCTTTGCACAACATTCCTTATCTTTAGTTTTTTCTCAAGTTTCTGTAGAGTTTAAAGCTTCTGGCATCAGCAGAAACCTACAGAACTGTCCCTTAAGGTGGTCAATAGGCCAGAGACAAAGAGTACAGATAAGAGCAGAAAGCTCCACATGAGGTGGGGTCTTGAATGGAGTTCCTCAGGGATTCATGGCAGGACTCTTACTGTTTTCCTATTTACACTAATGACATATGTTCAGAAATAATGAGAAAACTGGTCAAATTAGTAGATAACAGCAAATTTGGACAGACAGTAAGTACTGAGGAAACAGCAAAAACAATTGGAAAATATAATTTAATGTAGACAAGTACAAAGCACTACATGCTGCTATAGCATTATTAATTATAATGTTCAAGATAGATTTAAACGATTTAAAAGAAGCAAATTCTGAAAAGATACAGGAGATTACATCAATACAACACACTCATCCTCCAAGCAATATGCCTAAACAACTAAAAAGGACATTTAAATATTAAGTTTTATTGTAAATTTTTTTTCATTTCATATACTGTATAGTGATTTTATCCTAGATAAAATCTATGTACAAGTATCAATCAATAAAATGAGCATCATCTAAGTACATTTAAGTACAAATACAGCAATGTGTCAACTGCATATTAAATGTAAATGAAAAAGAAAAAATGTAAATGAATTCATACAGAGATCAGAAACAGCTGAATTACTATAGTAAATTAAAATAAATTATATTACAGAAGTGGAGGAAATAACTTGAAGCATTTATTTTGCTTAGCAAAATCTAAGTTAGAAGAAAATGAGTCGGTCAGTAATTCTCAGACCCCCTTAACCCAACGTCGGGTCCCGGAAGGCTGGAGCATACACTGGCAGCACAGGACCGAGGGCAGGGACAGCCCTGGGCAGGGTGCCAGTCTTTTGGAGGGTTGGCTCTCACACATTCACACGTCTTTGAAGATGTGAAAGAAAAACTGGGGTACCTGGAAGAAAAGTCCACACAGACAACAGCCAAGTGTATGATCTGAACCCAAAATGCTGGATCCACGAAGTGGGAACTCTAATCACAGCTCTAATATGTCACCCAAAATTCAGAGCAAATGGCACATGTCACTCTATTATTATTACAGAACTGCCTCAATTTTCTCAGATTTAAAACAGAAGTACCATATCAGTGTACTCTTGGGCATAGATGTTCCATTAATAAAGACATATTTATGTTTTTCAAACACTATTTATAAATATAGAAACAGTTATAATAATTTTGAAAATAAAAACAGCTTCTGCTGATAAATACATCTGCTTTACAATTTACAAGGTTTAATATTGTATAACTTGGCTGCCAGCTTGCAAATGCTTGTCACTTTTGAATTCTGTAATCTAAAGCATGTGCTGAATGTGATTTTAACACTTAATCCATTTCCTTCTTGGTTTTAATTCAATGGAGGGTAACAAGGAGTTGGAGTAATTATGGTAGCCAAAACACCCTTTACTCTGCTCATTTTTTATATTGGAAACTTTCAAGTACAGTAATCCCTCCTCCATCGCGGGGGTTGCGTTCCAGAGCCACCCGCGAAATAAGAAAATCCGCGAAGTAGAAACCATATGTTTATATGGTTATTTTTATATTGTCATGCTTGACAGATTTGCGCAGAAACACAGGAGGTTGTAGAGAGACAGGAACGTTATTCAAACACTGCAAACAAACATTCGTCTCTTTTTCAAAAGTTTAAACTCTGCTCCATGACAAGACAGAGATGACAGTTCCGTCTCACAATTAAAAGAATGCAAACATATCTTCCTCTTCAAAGGAGCAAACAAATCAATAGGGCTGTTTGGCTTTTAAGTATGCGAAGCACCGCGGCACAAAGCTGTTGAAGGTGGCAGCTCACACCCCCTCCGTCAGGAGCAGAGAGAGAGAGAGAGGGAGAGAGAGAGAGAGAGAGAGAGAGAGAGAGAGATAAAAAAAATCAATACGTGCCCTTCGTGCTTTTAAGTATGCGAAGCACCGTGCAGCATGTCCTTTCAGGAAGCAGCTGCACATAAGGTAGCCAACGTGAAGATAATCTTTCAGCATTTTTAGACGAGCGTCCGTATCGTCTAGGTGTGCGAACAGCCCCCCTGCTCACACCCCCCTACGTCAGCGCAAGACAGAGAGAGAGAGAAAGTTGGGTAGCTTCTCAGCCATCTGCCAATAGCGTCCCTTGTATGAAATCAACTGGGCAAACCAACTGAGGAAGCATGTACTAGAAATTAAAAGACCCATTGTCCACAGAAACCCGCGAAGCAGCAAAAAATCCGTGATATATATTTAAATATGCTTACATATAAAATCCGCGATGGAGTGAAGCCGCGAAAGGCGAAGCGCGATATAGCGAGGGATCACTGTACTCTGTTATTACAAAGTTAAGTATCGTAACAGAGGGTAGCATGGTGGACTGCACTGCTCCCTCATAAATACTGTGTCCTGGGTTTAGATTCTGTACCCGTGTATGGTTTGTGGGACTGTGTGGGTTTTTCTCCGAGTACTTTGGTTTCTCAACGTCCCAAAGAAGCATGTGTTGGGGTAAATGTCTATACTGAATTGACCCTGTGAAGGAGTGAGCCTTGCAATAAAATTGTGCCCATTCCATGGTAGGTTCCTGCCAGCTGCAGTAAACGTCTTCCTGTCCTGACTCTGAAGCAGGTTTGAGAATATTATAATAAAATGAAGGAAAAAGTCATTATTATTTTAGAATGGGCTAATAAGGGGAGATAAAGATTTTCTCTAATTTAAGGCCTATTTTTTTGCGTTTGACATCATGGAATGAGAGTGCATATAAGTCAAAGCAAATTTGTTTTTTGCCAAATGAAGGTAAAACCTCTTGTTTTGCCTCTTTTACACTAGCTCTCAGGCTGCAGTCCACAGATGCCTAGTTTCAAACTACATATAATAAGCTTAACTCCATTACTTGTATTACAGTGTTTAAAATACACAAAATGCTTCTCTGTTGGAAATAATGTTTTAATTTTTTTAAATAGTTCAGCTGGCATTGCACACAAATCTGTCACATAGCATGCATTACTCACAAAACCATACCCATTAATATGAGACAGCCATAAATTTAGTACATTTGAAATAATAATTCTTCCAGTGATAAGGCACTCTTGCCACATTAAAAAAAAACAAAAAAAAAAACTTTAATCTACTCATACTGTGCTGAATTTTAACACTTTCAAAATCAATCATAATGCAACATCAGACATATGTGAAACATGAAAACGCACCACAAAACAACAAGTAAACAAGCCTGTTAGCACTGTTTTATTTTATTCTGTTTCATTCTTTCTGTCTTTACTCTGCAGTTTGAGTCCTGTTCTGCAATATCTTTTAAATTATCAGTCAATGGGTGCAAAGACAGGACTTGTTTACAACAGATTACAATATTTTCATCTAAAAAAGCCAACAATTAAGAATAAAGGCCTGCACAGAAATTTTGATTTCTTTACATTTTCTAACAAAAAGGCCTTAATGATTTTCTTATATTCTGTAATAGAAGAAATAACAGGAAACACCAGTGTGAAGAAATATGATGAAAAATTAACAGACTATGCCTGTTAGGCTCTAATTCAGGTACAAAAGGTACTAAACATTTTAAAGATCATTTAAAGAAAGAATACGGGCCAAGGTCGCTACTTGAAAACTTTCTGCTGACACATTCTGGAAATATCAACAGAGCATCGCATCTGGTTCAAAAGTAGGTGTTTGAAATAAATGTGGAAAATAGTCAATTCACAATGCAGCAAAAGAACAGTCACATTGTTCACATGTCTTATGTTGGAGTTAAAGAAGTTTCCATTAGCGTTTAATTTTTTGTATAAATCCACTCCTAAATTATGACTACATTTTGCGTTTGCTCATGCTTCAGTATAGACAAAATACAGAAAAAAAAAATAACACAGGAAATACCACTGACTTAAAAGGTACTGTATCTCCTTAAGATTAACATATCTAAAAACATATCTCACAAAATCTTTCAAAATATCTTAAAAACATAAAAGTTAATTATATACAGCCTTGCCTCATACAATTTAGAAACCTCCTGCTGTGGCCTTAGCACACTTTTATATTGTACCAGAGGCTGATTGCCTTTGGGAAACCAATCTGTATGGTGCCCTGGAGGGGTCTGTAATAAGACCACACTCTCCCTTGCAATGAAATTTAATGTCACCAATCAGCAATACTAACGGAGGAAACTATACATACTTTGATCTTCTCGGTGAAATGCATTTAAGTACTAAGGTGATCTTTGCATTATCTAATTATACTCTTTTGTTATTGTGGCAGATAAAACAAATATATGCAGGCATTCCCTTTAGTGTTTGGCTGTATTACTGCCCGCTCTCTCCACCACTGCCCCATTAATGCAGACAGGTGAGTGGATCTTACTTAGCAAAGAAGTGCAGTGCACCAAAATGGCAGAGGATACTAAATAAACAAAATATCAAAGGTTGAACAGACACGAACCGACTTCACGGAGCACAAAGACAACACACTGTACTGTATATCTTAAACACAACCATCCAGACAAAACTAATCTGATTCAGAAATAACGTATACAGAGCTAGCTTCCAAACTGAAATGTATGAATTACATCTAGTTCTGGATTATCTTTTGGAAAAGTTAAACAACCAAAACACTACTGACAACCTTTTTCCAATATACCTGAGGGTTTTTACATGGAATAATTCCAAAATGTTTGGGGGAAAAATTCAATAGATAAGATACTTTATTTAGTGTGTCAGTCGAATCAAGGGCAAACTATGCCAGAGGGAAGATTTTCATTGCAGATTCAAGCACATGCGTAACAAAGCCGGGGGCCAAGTCAGTTTTATCAATTTATAGCTTGCTTTGAACTCTCTAGGCACACACTGTAAAGGTTTAATACCATTTATCCATTCTCTTCATATTGTTGTTCTGGGGGTTTGTCAAAAATACTGTATGTCGGGTACATGTCACCAAATTCATACAGTTACATTTAGAGCAATAGCATTTTATTTAAGCACGGAAATCAAACATGTGTATGCTATTTTTATCAGATTCCTTTACTATTTTTGCAATACATTATTTTTTTTCCCCCAAATAAAAACAAAAGTTGGATGCCACTCTCATATATTTAATTTATATGCCTGTAAAGTTACGTCAGCCAGATGAGACTCACTAAAATCTAAAAAGTTATTTTTCAGTTATTATTGTTTTTATTTCAATGTTAAGTATCACTCAATCAAAGGTCTATTACTCATTAGTGCCCAAGTCTCTAAGCAGACCTTCAAAGAATATTCAGTTTTGTTCTGAAAAGTTGAACAAGGGCTCTCCCCAAACACATTTTCAATGCATATTTTCTCCTAAATGTATTGAAACCAATATCCTAAAATTTAGAAAATGGGCTGATCACTATACATAACATAAAATTTAGAAACCCAGCCAGGGTCTCGAAGCCCATCTCAGCAACACTGGCTGCAGGGCTGGAGGCAACTCACTCACTCACAACACATACAAATAAATGCACAATCGAACAACTGGCCAATTTAGAGTCTTTGGGATGTGGAAGGAAAACTGAAGCATCTTGGACAAAAAACAGGTGGAGGTCACCATACAGTCAAATTCCAATTTTTTTTTTTTTTTGTGAAAAGAATTCTCATAAAGGAATATTTAGACTGACAAAATAATTGACCTTGAATGTGTAAAAGCAAGTAAAAAAATACTCATATAAACCTTAAAAATCAATGAAGGTTCTGTAATGCACTAGAAAAACTTTGTTTTTGGAGAAGTATATGCAATTTTGATCTTTGTGAACAATGAAACTATGTTCTGTAGGTTTAACAGAAAAAGCAAAAAGTAAGGGCACAACCTACTGAGAAGCAAAGCACCTCACAGAAAAATACCTGCTATAAATCAGTACATATGAGACTTTGCAAATATTATGTTTTCTTCTGTAGAGAAAGACTGCGGCATGGTAAACGAAGTCCACAATAAATATTTACTCGATTTGCTTGATCTTACATGACTATGACAGATCTACTGCAGCTTTAATGTGACAGGGTATGTCAAAGCTCACTTGCTTGTTTTTACAGAATGATTCACATAAACTCCACCTATTAACCTGAACTGAAGTTTCAGAAAATAAACAAATATGAAAAATAAATATTCTGCATGTAATAATACACAGGGAGATATTTTGTTATGATTTGCCTGTCTCACAAAACTCAACAACATGCTTTTATTTAGAAACTAGGCCTCAAGGCATAAAAACAAAATCATTCTGGCTCCAACTTTGAGAAGTGGGCTTTGTGGCCTGCACAAGACAAAATAAAGGCAGTGTCGAAAAAGTAGAGGGGAACCATAAAACCCCTGGCCTATGCCTAGGAGTCTCTTTAATACATTTAATGAATTCATTACCAAAGGAAAAACCAAATGAAAGAAATCAAAATTGCATCCCAGAAAGGCAAGCTGAAGGTTAACAGAGTTTAATCCTCTCACTCTCCAGTTAAGAGATGCTAATCCATAAGCCAAAGAATAAAAAAATAACAATAACCATTACATTATATCAATATTAAAAAAAAAAAAAAGATTACAGCCAAACTGACAGGAGTGTGTGCCAATATCTCAGCACTGACCAAGGCCTTCAAACATATACTGACTTGGGGGCAATCTCATAGCTCCACTATCAAGAGGGTCCACCCCCGTAAGTGCAAAATCTAAAAAGACCTAAGAAATACACAAACAATACAATACAATTAAATAGGAAGAGCAATAAACAAAATATACACTAAAAACAATGTACAAAAAAGAAAACAAAAATATATTCAATAACAAAATGTATAAAAAAATATTCAAAAGACAACAAAAATGTTATATACAAAGAAGAGAAACCTGGCTATAGGTTAACAGTTTTATTTTGCAGTTCTTACTGCAATATGTAAATACAAGCCACCATAATTCTTTTGTGTGATTAAAAGATGAACAGCCATCATTACTCTTTTCAACAATTTCTCAGATTATGAAAGATTTATTTACCTGGCATTTCCCTGTCCGAACATCATACAGTGCCACTGAACCGTGCCGAGCTCCAACAGCGATTCGGTGGCTTCTTTCACAATCGGCCACCATGTAGAATCTGTAAGTAATCATATTTATCAGTTCAAAATGTGCATCTTTCCAGATCTAAAAATTATGAAATCCAGGTGATGTAAACTCTTTACAGATACATAAATATAGTTGTTTTCTTTTCCCATAAAAAAGAGGAAATTTTCAATTAAACACAATTCATTCTGTGACTTTCCTGAACTAAAACAGAACTTATAACACTTTAAACTTAAAAATGAGTAAATGCTTTAACGTTTTGTCAATTAGGTCTCTTACAGAAATACTACTGTACATAAAATACTGTATGTCTTTACACTGTAGTATTATTTCAGCATTAAGGAGTTGAGGCTCATGTTACACTTTTTCTCCATTACAATCTAAAGTTGCTCTTCCTAGATAAATTATCTGAAATTAAATTTGCTGTATATTATTGTTATGTTTCAGCCAGAGTTAAACCCCTAACTGTGGTTTAAATTCCTGTTTTACACATTATTTATCCATTTTTGACTGTTTTAAGTTAACGCTGTTACTTTTGTAATTCATTTGTATTATTCTTTGCTTTTTTATTAGTTTTGTGTATAATATTATTTCTGTGTATCCATGCCTGTGTTACTATGTTCCATGTATTTTGTTGGTGGTTCCCCAAAAGACGGGGCCACCTGTCCATTTTCATCAAGGGACTGCCCTCAAGCATATACAGGGTGAGGAAACACACAGTCCCTTGTGGTTCACTGAATGCACTTGGTGATTTTGGTGAGTTCTAGTGATTATTACTATTGCTGTGTTTTTGTGTATTTATTGGATTTTGGCCTTTTGCTCTGTTTTTCAACCTCTGTTTTAATTTCTGTTTTTTGGGACTTACCTAGTTTACAGCAATTGCATTATAAAGGATTTTACTGTTTATAACTAAGACGACTTCTCTATTAGCATTATGTATGTAAAACTTCCAAAAAAACCTCTGATTACGACATTTTGTTCTTACTTATGCTACGGTTATCTCTTCTGACTCAGCCAATTGCATTTAATTGTTGAATTCTTTGTATAGTGCTTTGTGAAGGAGCAAAGTTCACTGACGTAGCATTTTGTATGTGCTTGTAAAGAAATAAAAGGTTCTGTGAGCAGATATTTTAAACATTGTATCTTTAATACAGGTGGTCTACATGCCCAAACTGAAGAGCTGGTCTAGCAGTGGACCATAACTAATTACCTTTTACATTTACAATTGACAGAAATTGGACATTACCATACAAATTTATTTTAACTTATTGACAATACATAACACATTAAATTACTGAGAACACATTTCAAAATTACAGAATTTAAAACAAAAAGAAAAAATGCTAAATTCAACGTTCATACCTATTTAACAGGTCAAAAATGGCAATAACATATTTTTAAAAACAGCCACAAAACACTATGAAAACAATTCCTGGAAACAACAGTGTTAACTCTTATTTTATTTTTTACTTGCTAAGCATAATAATCATCTTTCTTTTACAGGAGTAAAAAAAATACCATTGTGAGCAGAAAATGGTAACAAATTGTGGTAACACTTGCATCTGGAACAATACCTTACCTACAAACAGCAGGGAAACATTCCTGAAGGCCTTTCTTCTTGACTAAGGATCCTTCAAGGCAATACATTATGATATCCATAACCTTGGGGGAAAAACAACTGTTACAAGAAATAAGTTATAAAAACAAAAACCAAATGAACTACATGGTTCAATATATACATTTTAAAAACTACTGCTGCTCTACTCTTCAGAGAAAGCTGACCAAGGACTTCAAGACAAAAACAACCCAAAAATACAGATTCTAAAGATGTGCATTAGAAATTCACTTTTTGTAAGTCTTTGCAATCATGTGCACTTTATATTGGTGTGTGTGTGTGAATGAAAGCCTCAATCATATATTATGGTCAATGGCTGAAAAAACAACAGTGTTTTATACTGTATTTAGACTGGCTGATAAGTGTAATTCATAACAGAAATCTATACATAAAAATCTGTTTAGTTTTAATTCAGTTATTTGCTATAAATATTTTGAAACCATGTGATCTGGTGGTGCAGCAGCTGGTGTTCATAAGTTGAATATTTGGGGAATTGGGTTGGGATGGACATTATTTCCTTCACAGCACATGAAGTACTAAATATTTTTTGGTAATTGAGAAGTGTTATTGACTCATTTCCTGTTATTAGTGTTAAAACAGGCAATCGTCCTAATTTAAGCACCTTTACTGACACCAATCAATCCAGAAATACACAGTGACAACATGCAAACTCCATGCAGAACCTGGCACTGTGAGGCAGAAATGCTAGCTCTTTCCTAATAATCAGCCTATATGTTAAATCATCTGTACTAAACTTAGTAAACTATAACCTAATTAAAACTAAATTTATACCTATAACTTTTGTTCAGTTTTTATCACTATGATTGAAAGTTATGTGTGCAATTAATCGTTCCCTCAATAAATATCAGTAGATGACCGAAGCATGTGTGTACACAAAATTACCAGAAGCATCAGCCAATACATTTGTGAAATAATGCAATATTTTTGCAAAATAACTTATATTTTTGCAAAATAATGCAATTGTTTTGTTTGAGTGGTTGAAATAAAATTCTTTAGAGATATGTATGTATATACAGTGTATAAATTGTAACAGAAAACAGGCGTGGGCTGGCATTCTGGGTGGGATAGTTTATGGATCATTACCTGGTTGGGTGGTCAGTTTATTGGAAGAACAAAGAGAGAATAGTTGCACAATCTATTTATCTCCCCGACACAATTAGGTGGCAATCCACATGGACAATGGTGCCTACAAGGATGCCCGCAGAGCAGGCTGAGAATTGTACTCTGGCAGCAGAGGCATCCATGCCACAGGGGGAGCTGCAGGGACAAATCGTCCTCACTTCACTTCAATGCCTGACCCAGAAATACCTTCAACTGGTAGTGTCATGGCACGAGAAGTGCTCCCTGGTTCAAGATAAACAGACAGAGTTTCCTGTATGGTTGATCAGAGTTGGGGGGCAGTGGACAAAGATCACCAGGAGGAAAGAGAAAGAGAGAGAAGGTAGAGAAAGGAAGAATTGTGTTATGTAATTGTTATATCACATGTGAAAATTTGTGTTATAATGAATCTTCAGGGCGGCACGGTGGCGCAGTGGGTAGCGCTGCTGCCTCGCAGTTGGGAGATCTGGGGACCTGGGTTCGATTCCCGGGTCCTCCCTGCGTGGAGTTTGCATGTTCTCCCCGTGTCTGCGTGGGTTTCCTCCGGGCGCTCCGGTTTCCTCCCACAGTCCAAAGACATGCAGGTTTGGTGGATTGGCGATTCTAAATTGGCCCTAGTGTGTGCTTGGTGTGTGGGCGTGTTTGTGTGTGTCCTGCGGTGGGTTGGCACCCTGCCCAGGATTGTTTCCTGCCTTGTGCCCTGTGTTGGCTGGGATTGGCTCCAGCAGACCCCCGTGACCCTGTGTTCGGATTCGGCGGGTTGGAAAATGGATGGATGGATGGATGAATCTTCATTTGAGTTTATATTTGTGTTGGTGTATTGGAAGGTGTTTGCGACCCCCTACAGGTCATAATATTTAACATTTCAGAAGGTTATCATGGTAAAGTGCAGGAAAGCTGTTATTGGCAATGCTGTCAAATAAAGCCACATACTTTAGTATCTGTTTTTTGGCAAACAAAATGAAACAATTAAAATGAATAAAGAGAAAACATAATGCCTGTGCTGATAACCATGATGCCTATCATGTACTGTAGCCCCTACTTGATTGTAGCTTGTTAGTTTTGTTTTTCTGATGCAGGAAGAAAGGTTTGCAGCCATTGTATCATAACAAATGCACGTTCAATTATTTGATTATTTTATTTTCTAATAAAGTATATTTATCTGTATAAGACAAAACTTCACCCTTCAATTGTACAGATGTCGAGTTTTGTTTACTAACACTTTTTAAAAGTCTAAGATATATTCAATTGATAATCAAACTGACATTCAGTGTGTGTAAATGTTCGGATAGAGTGAACAACAAAGACATTTTATTTTTTCCACAGTTTGGCATTTTCTGATTTCCTGAATGCATTCTGGCTGATCTAAGACCTTTCATCTTTTGCATCACTGTTGATTCCACCACACTTTCTGGTTGCTTTTGTTTGCTGAATGTTGTTCTAAAGAACATAATGGGCAAAGCTGCAGCCTGAAAAAGGGTAACAATAAGAATCTTTATCCCAGGCACTCAATTTCTCCCTATTGTTATTTGCTGCTTCATTGTCTCTCTCCACCATCCTTAACTACAGTATGTCTTAAATAAATAATGGGAACATAACGATAAAGTAGAGCAGGAGAGTGGCCAATAGAGCCATTCTGTTTGAATTTACAATGCTGGAAACTCACATGGATTCTGGAAAACAAACTGAGTGGGAAGGAGAATGGAATATTTTTATCATGAATGGGTCAAATATGACAGCAGTAGTTTCTTTTTTTCCGGTGAAATTACTGAGATATAAATGATGAAAACTTTGTGCTGTAGTTGAGAGTGGCATGTCCAGCACAACAAGTGTGTACCCTGGCAGCATGACATATACGGCAGGAGCCAGCCCCATGAGGCAGCAGTAAATAGCAATTAGGTTATAATATAGATTTTACCTCCACCTCTTATTCAGATTCAGTATATTATTGTATATGGCAACCCAATCATTGTGCTTACAATTGTGCGAGGCAAATAAAACAATACTTGAATGCGTCCAATAAAATAGCTTGGGACATGTTTTGCTTTTAGCATGGTTCAAACAACAGCTTAAACAGATGCATGGATTGACTGCCATAGAGTGAATAATACTGAAAATAGTATGTAGAAAGTGACTCAGTCGCACAGTCTATTCTTGCCAGTGAATCTAACTTCCACACCACATGCAGACACAGGGAAGACTTGCAAACCTCATACAGGGAGTGCCTTGACTGTTGATTCAAACACAGTGCCCTGGAGATGTGATGCTGCAGTTCTAAAAAAATAAGCTCTGTAGCAAATGCTGGATACAAACGTTCTAGTGCACTAAAGAAAAAGTTGTAAGAAGTTTGCATAGCAGGAATAAAGCTTTGTTTAATTAAATAAGACTCTCACAAAGACTTTATTCAAAAATAAAAATTGCACTCAGACACCCATATCACTGAGGCTCTGTTCACATTACCAGGCTGAAGTCACTCAAATCCAATTTTTTGCCTTAATGTGACGCAAATCTGATGTTTTCAGGGATGTGTCGGTACAGAAATCCAATCTTTTCAAATCAGATTTGAGTGCCTTTCATATGTGATACTAGATTGAATACGTATTTGAAATGTGGCCATGCGACATGAATGAGAATGATCAGTTCGGAATTCATGTATTTTATTGCCTATACACATGGGCTGAGTGCTGCCGTTATCAGCCAGCACTTTCAGCACAGCAAAATGATAATGGAGGAGAGCTAAAGCGGTGACAACAATCATGGTCTCACCATTGCTGGCTTCTTTCTCAAACCCACACTATTGCAGCAGTGCCAGCAATGCCTTCTCAACATAATCAAACACAGCTGACAAACTATTTCCCCGTCCTCCAGAACAAAATGACACGCATACACTAGCTACTAGCTCATTTATTTGGTCAGTTTTAATACCACGAGTCATCTCACAAATATAAAGTTTTTGTTGTTGGTGATACAAATGACTTGTGCACAAAAGCATCAATGTGTGCATGTGTGTCGTTTCAGAGGACAGATACGTTCACACATGCGTGGACTTATGAATCTGAACTGTGAAGACAGACAAATTCGATCAGAGCAAAAATCAGAATTAAGCAATGAGGCTTGCAATGTGAACACAGCCTAAGGTGATGTTCATCTGAAAAGCGTTAACATTTTGCGATACTTTGGCAGTTCTCTGTTTTTGGATTCAGAGTAGTGATTTACGATCATCTGTGGTATTTCTTAATTGATATTTATGAATTACAGCATATTTGACTGTTGTCTAATGTCCTTTCAATCGAAGGTGGCATGTGGGTTTCCTTTATATAAAATTAGGAATGGAGAGATTTCATTGTTTAACAGAAGAACTAGGCATGGCATGGTGAAGGGGTGATATCTGTGCATAGCATGACACATACAAACATTGATGAGAGACTCAGGTTATTCACTGCAGTTTTAAACAACTGAAGTGTCCTTAAATGGGAGGATGGCCTCAGAACAAGTATCCACTTTGCCAGTTTGTTCCACTGCCTGAATGCTATCAGAAGCACTTTGTTTAGGAGAGTGGCAATGTATTGCAGATTGATTAGCACATGGAAATAAGAATTTCCCTGTACACGACATAAAGTCCCTATCAACTCTATAATGATCGTGCACAAGCAAGTTATGGCAAGACAGAAATGGTATGCAGCCGCAGAGTTTTTGTTTGACCAGTGATGACCAATTTCAGGAAAATGTCTGCCAAAACTGTGGATGGATCCCCTGAAAGAAGACAGTGCATGTCGCAAATCAACAGTGGACGAACATACAGCTTTCTAGTGGCATTAGAGTTGATTGAATCTAAGGCACCCAACACATGGGGCACTGATTTCTGAACAGAATCATTCAGTATAAGTCAATGGAGTCTGCCAGCTCACGCTGGACAGCAGTACTTCATGGTTATCTGGGCAAAGTGTGTGCTACTAACAAAGTGGAAAGACAATAACGTCAAGGTGGTGCCAAATTCTGGCTGTTATGGATGTGATACACATAGATGTCCATTAGAAAAATAGGTTGAACTACAGAAAATATTCCTGATGCAATTTTTGCTCCTAACATCAAATTATATCAATGCAAGGTATCACCAAAGACCACTGCGCACACTCAAATGTAGCTACTCCAGGAACCAATATGCTATAATTCTGTTGTATCTTTAATAATTTATGGATAATTTGGCATTCACTTCTGGTTCTTTGTGTCTTTTTGAATTTTCGGATTATGCATAATTCATATTTATTTTTTTCTAAAAGCGACTGTTAAAATTTTTAAAGCATTTTAAATTTATTTTAAGATTTGATTAATATTAATGGCAATATTGTTTTGCTTCATGTGGGTGCCGCTACTTTGCTTGCCGGGGGTTCTGCTAGGCAAAGCAACCGGAGATCACGGCCCATGATGTCACTGATTACAGGGTATAAAAGTCAGGGATCAAGTACTACTGGTTATTTCAGACAGGATAGATACCCACAAACTTTGAGAGTGTCCGTGTTACTAATAGTCTTCTTGGTTTTAGAAATTGTGCAACAGTGTTTTGACTGCCTCTTCGTTTAGTCATTTGGCTGCAACAACAGAGAGGAAAGATTCACATTTTTGACCTTTGCTCATTTTGTGACTTGTTTTTCATCTCCAGATCTCACCTACTAAAATATCTCTTGCCTTTACCTCTTAAGCCTTTACACAGCGACTGTAATGAGTGACTAAATTCTAATAAAAGCAAGATCAGAACAATTTACCAGGTAAAATTAGTAACTGAAGGCTAGTGTGTTATTCATTTGTTGTTAAAAACATGATCTTCTAATTTTTGTGGTTTTGAGGGATTTATTGTGTTTATCTCAGCTAATGAAACAAGAAGTGTAAACTAGAAAAATAAAGCTGGAAACAAGAATCTCCCAATAGTATGAAGCAAAGGATTTGCAGTTCATCAAAAATTTATGTTTACAAAGAACGTATCACACATTTAGAATGTAAAAACACAAGGTCCTCCTATTATCCCAATTTAAGCTACCAAAGTAAGGAACTAACTGTTTGTTAGTTTAACCAAAAATGAAATCCTTCTTTGCACTAAATACATTTTATATGTGAAGTTTTGTGTTACTTTTGTCATTTTTGTTCTCCCTACTAATGGAACTGTTGAAATACATTCACTAGAAGTCTATTTCAAATAGCCTATTTTGTTCACTGTATGCATCTGCTATGAGGGATTACACAGATTCACAAATGGTGCTTGCACACATGACATTTCTAACGATATCAAGGAGAATCTGTGGCACCTAACTTTACTGTCAGTATCATAATTCACTCAGCTATTGCCTTAGAAACTTGGGCAACTGCTATTGGCAAAGTGCATGCAGAACCTCTCTTGACAACAGTGAGGATAAAAAAAAAATCCATACAACTTGTGTGGAGGTATGGGAATAGCCACAGGCATTACCAGAAAAGCTCTGGAGCCAGAGGCTGGAGACTGCGGAACGGCAGCCATCAACAAATTGGTCTGAATTTGATTTTTAATGTATTGAAGAGAATCCTTAGTGGACTGCTATATAGAGGTACTTAAATGTGTTTGATTTAATTTATGTAAGAAAATAAATACTCTATTTATCAGAGCAGATAATGTTTTGGGGTAAATAATTCAGTTTTTTTTTCCCCGAAAGATACTCATTTTTCCATACTTTTGCAAGATAAAATTACCATCCTTTTAATAGAAATTACAACAGCCACTGACTACCTCAAATTGATGCCAGCTGTCATCCAAGCTAGATATGCAGCCCATAGCAGTGATGCACAAGTGCAGTGGCAGCAAATATAAATGTCAGTAAAATGGATGTTGGGAGCACAAACATTTGACCTAACTCTTGAATCCAAGATATAAACAACAATTGACTGTGATTTAAAAGTTTTATTAATTTTTTTAGCATGACAATGTGGTGCTTTTCATAAACCTTAGAGCGATAGTTTTCCATTACATGAAGCTCCCTCTGACTACAGTAATCCCTCGCTACTTCGCGGTTCACTTTTCGCGGATTTTATATGTAAGCATATCTAAATACATAACGCGGATTTTTCGCTGCTTCGCGGGTTTCTGCGGACAATGGGTCTGTTTACTTGCTTCCTCAGTTGGTTTGCCCAGTTGATTTCATACAAGAGATGCTATTGGCGGATGGCTGAGAAGCTACCCAATCAGAGCACGCAGTTAAGTTCCTGTGTGCTGCTGATTGGCTCAGCGACGGAGTGTTGCATTAACCAGGAAGTCTCATCTCACTCATTCATCATTAACGTGCTAATGCTTCAGGGGCCGTGTCCAAGCACCAACAGAAGATGCAAATGATTACAGAAAAGGTAAAAGTTTTGGATATGTTGAAGGAAGGGAACAGCTACACAGCTGCAGGACATCGATTCTCTTTATTTAAAAAGGAGGAAAAGCATATAAGATCTACGGCCGCAGTGTCCTTTAACCAGGGTGCAAAAGGAGTTGCAAGTGGACGTGATAAGGCAGTAGTCTGGATGGAATCTGCTTTAGGAATCTTTGCAACAAGGTCGACGACGTCATGACCGCCTACAAGTTGCTACGTGTACTTCGCTATACAGTAAGTGTAAACTTATCTACCGATTTCATATTGCTTAGCAGTTGTCCCTGTTTTTAATAGAGTAAACGGTGGGTTGTAAACAATACAGGGAGAGTTTAAAAACGTCCAAATACACGTTAAATAATTAAATAAATATAGTGTCCCTACTTCGCGGAAATTCAGTTATCGCGGTCGGCCTTGGAACCTATCTCCCGCGATAAGTGAGGGATTACTGTATTACATTCCAACAATTTAAAATACTTTAAACTATTTTTTCAAGTAGAATATTAAAAATTCTATTACTCCAAACTCATTATACTTACATCCTCTATGGTAGGAATTTTTATATTACTAAGTGGAATATCTGAACTGCTTACACTTAAAGGCTGCTGCTTGTCAGGATAAATCCATGACTCATGAATGTGTTTTCAGTGAGGTGACAGGTAAGGTCTAGTAATGTAGGCAAAGAAAGTGGCTAAGGAATGGCCAGAACCTAACAGTGGCCTAATGATAAGACATAAACACATACAGACAATGGCATTATGCACCTTTATGCCAGTGTAAGGAGTGCACCGCTCCGCTAGAGGGTGATAAACCATGTATGTCTGAAGAATGTTCCACAAGTCAGTCCTATACGGGCACCAAAGACTTTTGAAAACAGAATGGGCACTTTTTTTTTTTTTTTTTTAAACAACGTTTCCAACTGTGCACTGGGCTGCAGCAACATGTAATGAAATGAAATTCATGGAATTTGGCTGCCTGCTATAGAAAACAGACTGGGCCTTTAATGATATATTTATTGTATTATTGTCAACTTTTATTACGAAACATGCAATTAAGAATTTATTTGTACTATGCTCACTACTGTATGTACTATGCACACATGATAATAAACTCCTGACTTACCTTGAACTGGGGGGGCTCATGGGTGGAGGTGTATATGGGGACTCCAGAAGAAACTTTGAGACTGCAATGCTACTTCTTTCAAAAAGTATTCTTATTTCTAGAATGAATCATAGTTTGGGGCTTGACAAGCAAACTGTGCCAATGGGCATTTGAGCGTGGATCTGAGACGTGAATAGAGACAAAAGATTGTCTTTTAGGAGATAATGGCCAGGGAAGGGAATGAACAAGGTGTATTGAAAGGTTTTGGTATTTAGAGTGCAACACTTGGATATGAGTATGTCGACAAGGCACTTAAATCCACAGACAGAGAAAGAAGGCTAATTGTAGGTAGGCTCTGAGTGGCACTTCTTTTTACATTATACTTTGAATAATAAGTTTGTGGTATTTAACCATTAACGTGATATTTTTGTCTCCATGATGTCTCTCTGGGTTTGAGGGTGCTAAGACAGTGTTCCTAATTGTCACATCACATTTAGGTGAAACTAGTTAATTTGGGGGCAGCACGGTGGCGCAGTGGGTTCGCTTCCCGGGTCCTCCCTGTGTGGAGTCTGCATGTTCTCCCTGTGTCTGCGTGGATTTCCTCCAGGTGCTCCGGTTTCCTCCCACAGTCCAAAGACATGCAGGTTAGATGCACTGGCGATTCTAAATTGTCCCTAGTGTGTGCTAGGTGTGTGGGTGTGTGTGTGTATGTATGTGCGCGCCCTGTGGTGGGCTGGCGCCCTGCCCGGGGTTTGTTTCCTGTCTTGTGCCCTGTGTTGACTGGGATTGGCTCCAGCAGACCCCCGTGACCCTGTGTTAGGATATAGCGGGTTGGATAATGGATGAATGGGTGGATTGTTAATTTGGAAACAGTAATCCATAGCACCTGTCCACTACAGCCTTGTATTCGGGTGTACTTGAGACAGATAAAATTCCTCAGCAGAGCAGTAGCTAGTTAATGAAATGGAGACACTGTTATTTCTGAGATGAAAAAGTGTAATTTTAAAGGCAAATGATTACACTGCCACCCCTGACACTAGCTGGTTGGTTCTTCCCAAGGCTGGTATTGAGTTTTAAGCCCCTACGCAAACTACTTATAGTAAGTTTGATGAGGAAATGACCTATTGTGCATTGAGTATTCAGAATTGCCTTGGTATGTAAAGTGAAACAAAATTTTATCCTAGATAAGAGATGGTGTTCAATATTGGGGAAAATAAGAAAGGCATAAATACAAGTATGAAAGTGGCCATTGGCTTTAATTACTGTAATTGGTAGAAACAGAATTTTCTGTATTTTGTTATACCTTTAAGATGTCTAAACACTTGTAGCAAATCATGGCAAGTGGTGCATCAGAAATGAAATGGCTGATTAAAATTTATATATTCAATAATATAAATATGATGTTCTAATGACAGGGCCTGAAAATGTACTGATATATGATAATAATAATAAAACTCAGATCAACGAGAAAGCTGAATGGATATCTGTTGATAAGCACAAAATAAAAGAAGTCTTTCTGACATACAAAAATATTAGGACCCAAACATATGAGGGCATACAGTACTTTAAATTTTATCATGTGAAAACAACAAGTTAGGGTATACAGCTTACAATCTGCCACCAAAAACTGTATGCTTTTCATTTTATGCAGCATCTTATTGTGGGCTTGTAAAAGATCAAGTTAAAGGCTGGTCCCATGACATTATGCTAGAAGACTGATGGCAGGTATCCTCCCTTCCAGTAATACTTTTAACAGTCTTGTGATGATCACTAGTCAGCACAACTGCTTTCTGTTACTCCCTTTCATTATATTTATATCCTTTTTATGTGCAGTGTTTGCAAAAAGTAAGTTTGACAGAAATTGGAGGAGTATAAGTGTACATCATGTTCCAATTATCTATTAGCACATATGGATAGCATAATTTTTCTACCTGACTGGGCACATCCGAAACTGATAAAATAATAACACATCATGTTCCCAAAAATGGATATCTGCAGTGTACCTCTACAAGTAAGTCAACAACATCAGAGGGCATCTTCTCAATCAAGATTTCAATGACTCGCAGAATCTCATTCTTGGCTCGTGCCAGGGTGGAGGTGTGCACATTCTGTTGAGACTGAGTGTTGGCAGCAAGAGCGGTGTGCCTATGAACCTGCAAAGAAGGTGGAAAGTAAAGTTAGACAGCCTATATTGCAATTCCTGAAATAGGAAAGTAAAGAGTACTGGTTTATTTACACCACAAGTCAATTGTTGAAATTAAAATAAGAAAACGAAAACTAGAACTGACAAAAGTTAGATTTTTGAATTGACTCACGCTCTATAGTGCCTATAAAAAGTATTCACTGCCTTGAAATTTTTCACATTTTACTGTTACACAAAATTATATCACAGTGGATTTAATTTTGCCTTTTTTGATACTTACTAAAAAAAATCTCTTTAATGTAAAAGTGAAAACAGACATCTGCAAAGTGGTATAAATTAATTATAAATGTAAAACACAAAATAACTGATCATATGAGTATTCATCCCCTTCAAGTTAGTATTTAGCAGGTGCATCTTTGTCAGCCATGCCCGGCTTGAGTCAGTGCGCACAGCTCTTTATAAGCTTTGCACATTTGCCATTTTTTCCATTCTTCTTTGCAAAACTGCTTAAGCTCTGTCAGGTGTCATGGGGACTAGGAGTGAGCAGCCTTGTTTCAAGTCTAGCTGCAAATTATCAAATGGATTGAGATCTGGACCCTGACTTGGCCACTCCAGGACATCAACATTGTTGTTTTTAAGCCATTACTGTGTAGCTTTGGCATTATGCTTGGACACAATGTCTTGCAGGAAAACAAAACTTCTTACAAACTACAGTACATCTAATTTTCCTCCATGATTTCCCTGTATTTTCCTGCATTCATTTTCTCCTCTACCCTCACAAGTTTTCCAGAGGCTGCTCTAGAGAACCATATTTCAATGGGGGACAATGTGTTTTTGAATATGTGCAGTATTTAAACATGGTGTATAGTCAGCCAAACAGCTCAATTTTTGTTTCATCAGGCCATATAACTTTCTTCCAGCTCACTTCAGACAATGGCTTTCTTTTTGCCATCCTACCATTAAGTTGCAATGGGTAAAGTACCCTGGCAATGGTTTTTGTTTCCACAGTCTCTATAATCTCCACTCCTGTAGTCTGCAACTCCTAAGTCTCTTGGTGGTCTCCCTAACTAGTCTTCTTTTTGCAAGATCACTCAGTTTTTGTGGACAACATTTCTGTTTTCTTGTATTCATTCCCTGACTTTTGATTTTTATTCAGCTTCTCACAAGAGTTGTTTGGCATGTTTTTTTGTCTTCATTGTGTTGGTCAGGCCATCATACTGACTCACCAAAAGACAAACTTTCCACATACAGGAGCTTTTATAATACAATCAACTGAAACCCATTCACTATAGATGAGCTAATTATATATGACTTCTAAAATCAACTGGCTGCACCAGTAAGGTCTGTCATTTTAAAGTGGGGGAATACTTATGTGATCAACTATTTTGTGTTTTATATTTGTAATTAATTTGGAATACTTTGCAAAGATCTGTTTTCACTTCAACATTGAAGAGTTTTTTCTGTTAATCAACAACATACTAAATCCAGTGAGATTCAGTGTTATAAAACAATAAAATGTGAAAACCTCCAAAGGGATGACTACTTTTTATAGGAACTGTACGTACATTTATGTAAGCACTAGAGCTCCAGCTATAGGGACTATCGTTTAGTCTGATTACAGTGCCTTATAATGCCCAATCATAAAGTGATTAACAAAACAACTGATCATATATCATTATCAATAGCATGCAGAGAACAGAGAAAAAAATAACAGAGTACAAGGCAGTAGTACACTGACCTCATAGAGCGTATGAAGCTTTTTAACAGAATGGAAGGAGAAGTTTTAGTTGATTCTTTTTTTAAATCTGCTTTAGTCCTTTTCAGAGTTATAGTCAATCAGCAATGGGCATCAGCACAAAGCTTAAACTAATCCTGGACAAGACACCAGTTTTGCAGCAGGTCACATTAACTGTATTTCAGAACATTTGTTGGTATCCAAGGTCAATTTATTGGCTTAATTCATACATTCACCTCTTTTCTGAACCTCCTTATTTTAGAATTTCAAGGAGCTGAAGCCTAACAGGACTGCACTGGCCACAATGCAGGAAGCCAGTTCATCATAGAGCGCACACTCAACTTATACGTAATGGGGCTAATTTTGAGTAACCAGTTAACTTAACCAGTATGCCTTTAAGATGAAGAAGAAAACACAGGAAAACCCAAAAAATACCCACAGAGAAAAAGAGACAGAGAATGAGCAATCTCTGCATAGATCGTGACTGAGACAGGATTCAAAACCAGTCGCCTAGAGCCATGAGACAGCATCAATGCCAAAAATGGTCAAAATGGATTAATGAATGACATCCATTCATTCATTCATTCATCATCTAACCGAATTAACAAATTGACTCCTGGAACCGTAAGCATGCAGGGCTCAAGTTGGCTAAATTCACAATATAACATTCTGAAACCTACACAATCTAATACATGGTCTCAGAGGCCCAAATCCAATCATGGCAGCAATGGGCCCAGGCAGAAAACAGCCCTGGACAAAACACCAGCCCTTAACAGGGCCCACTTACTCACAAAAGGCTACCTCAGAGCCTCCAAATGACTGAACCTGCAGGTCTTTGGGGATGTGGGAGGGAAACCTGAAGAGACTTGTAGAGCATGAACCAGCTTCAGACAGGCATCAACTGGGTATGGGATTCACACCTAGGATGCTGGGTCACTATACCACATTTAGCTTAATTCAAAACATAAAAACTAACCTAACATTAATATCTTTTGGAGCCGAGAGTTAAGAAGCTGCAAACTGGACTCAAGTTCTAGAAATGGCGAAGCAGCAGCAATAGTCAAAAATATTTAAGAAAAAAAAAAAACATAGCCTTTAGATTGAACAAAAGAAGCAAGCCTAAGATAAAGAATTTTACTATCATCAAAAGGATCTATGAAGTTTTTAACGATTAATTACTGAATAACTATTAGTAGACAGGAAACAGACACAAACATCACACTGCCTGGCTGGCTCCTGCACTGTGCCCAGTGACCGGCCATAATAGGCTCTGGTTCATAACCCTGAAATAGATAAAGCAGATAATGGATGAAAATACAATGCTGTCTAAAGGAATGTATATCATAAGAAAGGTTTATTAAGACAATAACCAAAAAAGAACAGCATTGAGAATAAAATGTACAAATAAAAGATGATATTATTAAACATGGAAGACAGAAAGATGGCAATGTAAGGTTTTGTGTTAAAAAAAACACACACACACCCATTTACCCATTTTCAATGATGTAAACTTTTTAGAAAACTTTTCCCCCCTCTTTTCAAAGGTTGATCAGAGCACTGGGAAAAGCTAACGCCATTTTATATCTGAAAGAGACTGTAATCTGAAAATCAATAAACTGCATATAAATCAAATTGTAAAATGAGAGGAACAAAGCACTAAGGGCTCTATTTTTCATACTCCTGTGAAATGCCAGAAACAAAGATAAATGTGTCTAAATGAGATCTTTGTAAAATAATGATTACTTGGAGGAACATTAGAGACGGGTTAACACGTCAGGGTCATACTACATACTGTATGCCAAGTTATATTTATATAAAACAGCACCTGAATATATATCGAGACTGTTCCTTGGCGAGTGTTTAATTGTACATTAATCGGTCTTCGCCTTCTTTCTTTCTGTTTTAGAAGTGTTTTCTGCCATGTTTTCTTTCCCAAGTCCTTAAAGGCATCATAAGGTAGATGGGAAAAAGAACTCTTATAAATGAAACTTTCTTTGCCCTGAAGTGGCTCAGAATGTTTCAGAACTGTTGAAAGGAGAAAAAATATTCTTCTTCCCTTCATTAGTTTTTTTGTAATTTCCACAGTGCTCTGCCTTACACAATGCAATTTGTTTCCAAACAAAAAGGATGAAAAAGAAAAAGCAGAGAATTATTGTTATAAAGAAAAAAAAAGTGTAAGTGATCATTAGAAACAACAGTGAAACAGAAAGCTGAGCGATCAATCTGCTCGGAGCCCTGGAGTGACAGTGTGAACAGTGGGCCCCGTCATTGAACAATAAGAACATTTCCGTGCCCGCTCTTGCTTTATAGATAAGTGATTACTGAAGGGGTCCTCACCTCCTTGGCAATGGTTGTTATGAAGGCTGGTGGTCTGGCCGTGGCAATGAGTGAGAGAGCGTGTCGAGCTGAGCGGGCTGAATCTGCTGCTGGGGTGAGAGGCAGGCCCATTGTCATGCTAAACAGGGATCAGACAAAGGAGGAGGGAAGAAAAAGAGGAAGCATTAAAAATATAGAGTGAAAAGATTAGACACAGCTTATAATGTCAGTTCAAGGTCAATGGGATCACTCAAACAGTTAGAATATAATAGACTCCCAACAATGCCGAATAATTAGGAGTCTGGGTGTTCCAGCCTCAGCTACACAGGCGAAACAATTAAGCGTGAAAATTGAAAATAGTTTGTGCATCTGTCTGAAATGTAAAAAGGGTCTTGTTAACAAATTATCCAGGCTGAGCGCTGAATATGTATCAGGAATCATACAGTGATAGCTTGCATCTTGGCTCCTGTACGGGGAGTAAAATGTTATTTTGACATGCTGCCAAACATTTCAGTGTATTAGCATGATCTGAATCCCGTGTTAATTTAAGACTTCCTTTTACTTCCAAGGTTAAGCATGTTGTACATGAACACTTTAGTCACTTCTCGCTTGCAGTAAACAGAGTCAGGTTAAAACAAAGCACGTATTATCCCAAATACAGAGCTGATAACATATTTAAAATCAACAGTTACTGTATGTGTCACTGATAAGCTTCATTTATCACCGGTATTTACACACAATATAATTCCAGGATTCCATTGCAGCCTCAAGACTCTTTTGTGGATTTCTGCCGTGTTTAAATCTCTAACTGGCTACTGCAAAGTTTAGCATTCTCTGTTTTACATTCCAGTTGTCTACCACTTATTTGAAATTGGTGGTCTTATTCAAGTACAACCCTCACTCCGCTAGTGAGCACCAGGAATTAATCACATGCAGTGCTGATCTCCAGCTAGACTTTACGCACCATCATGGGTCTCTAATCAATTAATCAAACAATTATTATTTTAGAGAGTGTTGATTATAGTGTTCACCATGACAAACACTTTACACAGCAAACAATGATACAAGACTGTCAATTACATATACAATTATAAGTTAAAGTATACAGTAGAGTCAGTGAACAGCCTGAAGAACAGTTTAGTACTGTAAAATCATCAAATTTAATGAGAAAAGGGTTACAATCATGTTGAATAAATTCAAGACAGAAGAAGCGAGTCTTTAAACAAACCACCAATGGAACTGAGCCCAAATATGCTGATTAGTTCTCTCAAAGTTTGCCTTCTTCTTTCTACACCTTCCCGTTGCCTCGCCCTCCTTGAGACCTGATCACTTTAATTTAACACTACCTCTAGGGAGCATCTGAATTGTCACTTGTTCTTCTCCATTATCCGCTGTCACCTAGGTAAGCCAAACACACTTTCATTAGGTAGTTGATTTATCCAGTTCAAGGTGATGAAAAGCAGGAGGATGATGGAAACCAACCCAGGTCAGAGCCATGAATGCATCCTCACTCAGACACAGGGGGTCAATTTAAAATCAACCATTAACCTAACATGCACATGTTTAGGATGTGGGAGAAAAATGAGTTTCTACAACTTTATGATTAATGGGGAAGTAGACTCATTTAGGGTCATAAAGTGTGCCAGTGGTGAGGACTGAACATTTAGACTTTTTATTTACAGTCTAAAGTTTTGGCAATTTAGTCACATACATGTTTTCTGCTGTGGGGAGCTATTATGTGCTCCTATGTATTTGGGTTACACACCTGAGAGGAATTGTCAGAATCCAGTGAAACATTTCAAACTCAGTACTGAGGGCCACGGGATTAAACTGCAGCCAATCTGACAGCTACTACTTTCTTGGAGCCCATGATGGGACCTTTATACATTAGTATGTTTAACAGACTCCTGCAAGGCAACATTTGACTTTCACCCGATATCACTGAAGATCTAGTCTGTTTTCCAAAGAACAGGACTGTATTTACTGTGCTAAGCTTTGTTCAGATCCCTTATTTACTCCAAGTAAGACTGGCTTTCTTGGTGGTCTACTACAGTGAGTAAATGATATTAAACAACTAATTGTGATGTCTGAAAAATAAGAATTTTTTATTGGAAACTGTTATACACAAGTGATCTGGCTTAAAATAACAACAACAACAACAAAAGATTTCAAAAAGACAGTCAGTGTGGCCTTGTGGTTAAGCCTTTGGACCCTCAAACCCTGATGTTTTGGGTTCAGATCCCACTACTGACACGGTGTGACCATAAGCAAGTCACTTCAACTGTCTGTGCTCCAACTGGAAAAAGCCAAAGTGATGTAATCAATTGGATCTCATATGTTGTAATTCACCCTAAATAAAGGTGTCATCCAAAATCATAAATAAATAAATAATTCAGTGGAGTCTACTTAAGAGAGGGGTCAGGTGACAGGTACATATCGGCTTCTGGTAATTAGGTTGGCTGGTTCAAAAAGCGTGATTCAAAAGACAGGGAATCCTAGCTGTGAGTATCTAGTCTGCTAAAGCACATCTGGCAGAGCGTGCAGCTCAGTACAACATACTGTACCTCATAACTGGGCTAAAGAGCAGAAAGCTGCTGGGAACTGGCTAAACTCACTTTGTGCAACTGGAATAATACAAGTGGGAGCACTGGACACCCACTGAGCCAAGGAGTGAACAGGATCTTAGACTGCATTTATAGGAGAAACAAACTATCCACTTCAACACCCATTAAATAGTTGGAGACATTAATGATGTTATCTGGTCCCAATAATAATAAGATACCCAAGAAAATGCTTCACAAATGTACATTGATGTTAATTAGTTATGAACAGTAGCTGAACATGATTTTAACACAGTTAAACACTATGAAAATTTAAAGAACACAATAGATTTAAAATTAAACTTGCAAAATCATTAACTTCTGTATTTATTTAATAAAGCAAATTGCTCTAATTCTTTCACTGCACTATATATAAACAGCCCAATTCCTAATAATGCACGTATTCTTATACAGTTTAGAAAGTTGAACTACAGGAATGACAATGGGTTTTGAAATAAAAACTGAAACACAAAGGATGTAGAATAAAAGCTTGAAAGACAGTGTGGTGTGCAGTAAAGGAGGAGGGGATGAAAGAATAAGAGTTGTAGACAAAAGAAATGTAGAACTAAAACAAACAGGCAGCTTCAAATACCTGAGCTTAACGTTTGAGGCAAAAAGATGGTTTGGAAATAGCAATAAAGGAGCCAGTTACAGGAGGATGGAAATAAGCGAGAGGAGATATAAATGATCAAAGATTGTCAAGAAAAGCTACTTGGCAGTTGAAAATTCAGTGGTGATGCTGTGCAGTGATGAAACTTAAACCATTCCAAAGAAAGTAGAAGAGCTGCACATCACAGCAGAAATCCATGTGCTGTGATGGCTGCTGGGACTCTCTTTAAGACAAAGAAAAACAAATTAGGAAATAGGTAAAATGGCAGGGGCCAAACATACTGTCACTGGAAATAGCATGAAGCGAGTTGGCTATGTTGTACATAGCAGGGAGAATAATCCAGTTAGAACAGCATGGCAGCTGTCAAGAGGAAGGCTGAAGTTTAGATGGGAAGGTGTGGTGGCAAAGTACTGGGTCACAGGGTAGAAGATGCCACAGGTAAGGCTAAAATGCAACAGGGGTTCTGGAGGGCCGACTCCTCTAACAGTGGTAAAGTGGTTGTAAGTAAAAGAAGATATTATAGAGCTGGAAAAAAGGCAGGTTAAAAGATTTTCACTTTATCCCACAGTAAGTAAGCTGAACCTCCACTATTGCAATTGCCACCTCCTTAGTTCCAACACCACACCTATAAAGACATTTACTGCACAAATGATCCCAGGTCTATTTAATTTATAGCAAGCCAGACTTTTTATTGAGAGGTTCAGCTCATCTGATTTCCTTGAAGCTCTCTTTCCCTGGTAATTTTACTTCTCACTGAACATACACGTGACTCACACTGACTGGTGTAGAATGAAAGCACAGCCTTGCCCTCTTCTCTTCAGATAATAAGCAACAAAGGCCCAAAACCCAAGGTGCACCTGCTGCTCCCTACTGAGAAGGTCAGGCCACCGATTCATCCTGCTCCATCTTAAAACAGCTGACTTCCTGGTTCTTCTTTGCCTGCCGCCCTTAAGTCTTCCTTTTATAGAGCGGGGGAACAGGGCCTGACCTGAAAATGACTCAGAGATCACCATAACAACTACCATTCTTTGCCTGTAAAGAAAAGATACCACACTGTGCCGCAAAGTGTAAAAAGTTGCTCTGTGTCTGTTGATAGCATAGTATAGCAAATGGATTAAGGCAGTGGAGACGAATCCTTACCATGAAGGGCTGCAACAACTTCAGGATTTTGTTCCAGCAAATTTCTAAATTTAATGTCAATGATTTTCTTACCTGAATGCTTCACTTAAACAGACTCAACACCATAGCTTACTTCTTAGAAATTAATAACGATGCAAAATTTAACTTCATTTAGAAACCTAGAAAGACATTTACTGCCCCTCCTGACCATTGTGCACAGGAGTCTCAACCTATTTTCATTTGCTTATTAAGAACATTGTGCTTTTGTTTTTTTTTTATTACCAGAAGGCAATGAACCATGAGTCACAAAAAAGGAAAATAGCTAATCAGACAGATGCTGTTTTCATCTGTATATGTGTTTATCATTAAAAAAATCTGAGGGACTGAGGAACTCTAACTGTCCCCAGTCAACTTTGCCAAATTTTCTGTAAAATTAAAAAAAAAAAACTTGGATGGAATTTCTAATGCGGAAGAATGATAATAGCTACAAGATGCAGAATACTGTAAATAATCTAAGGGCATCCTTAAAATTATTTGGACACAAATAAAATGACTAATAAATATGTCTAGCTCTCCAGAACCAGGACTCTCCATTCTTGATATGGGGCGTGTTTCTAAAGCTCAGCTTGGAATTCAATGAAATTATTCATGCAAAGCACTGTATATAGTGTTTTGTCAGCAAGTTGGCAAATAAACTTATGAGCAAAAACCAGAAGATGCATGTAAAAAACAAAAAAAAAGACAAAAAAGATATAAAATGAAATGAAACTGAAGCTCGATATGAGAGACAATAATCAAGGTTAAGAGAACAAAAGGGTGAAAACCAAAAGTGAGAAAAGAGCACAAAAATAAACTTTGAATACTTCAGAGATTTGCTATCCACAGATCGGATACGGATTTGCACTCGTAACTGTCCTTTAATACTGTCACGTCAATTACACATAGGTCTTGACCTCAGAAGCCACACCCCTAGCAAATCTGGAAGAGGAACCAATGAGGGAAGTAAACAACGGCGGCCTTTGAGGAACCAATATCATACTAAATTGTGACAGTCTCCATCTGATTTTTTATATTATCGTAAAGTTTTCACCACATATTTAGCAAGAAATCCAAAGAATTCCAATATCATAAGGAGAAAATACATCAAAAGCTTAAAGCTATTTCATTTATTTAGTGACCGAGGTAATGATACATGAAAATTTTAGGTGTGCAAATGTATCCAGTGAACTAAATTCAATTATAATAGGATTAGCTGTTTGAATATACTGGGTAACAAAGTGGCCTAATTTAGGTCAGCCCCACCCAATATAAAACTACCTTACGTACGGACTGAAGTTGTTAGCCATGGTGTCTACAAGCACATCAAGCCACAATGAAAAGAATTCTCTGAAAACTAATAAAATATGTTCATGGGTCTCCACCTAGAAAAAGTAACAATGCAAGGCTCTGGGGTATCTCAAAAGTAGATGGTCATAGTGACTGTCCAGTTTTTCTGCCAAAATCTCTTTTCCTATGAGTAAGGCATAAAAGATTCCATGATGTCACAAACAACATAATGTTTCCCATAACTATAAAATTAAGCAACAGGCCACTTCTCCAAAGGTTTCTGCTGCCACTACTACTGCTGCACATGTGATTATGTGGATGGCTGTCTGCCAGCCATGCAGATTAGGTGGCCTCAGATTTTACCATACAAGGTGGCAAAGCACCCAATAAAAGAAGAGCTCCACAGTGTACCTGCAGAAGTTCATGGGCGCAACTGGAGAAATGTGAGCTGTCCTCGGACTTCTGAGGAAGCAGAGGTGCTGATCATTATTTCTGACAAGAGCGGAAGTGTATTATTCCCACTTCAGTTTGTTTGTGAAATTTACAGCTTCTCACTCTGTAAACACCATCCTAACTGATGTAGGTGCAAGTGTCATTGGCCTTCTGTTTATGACCAAGCTCCTTAGTTTTTTTGGCGTTAAGGGTTTGATTGTTGTCCTGGAACCACTGATTCAGAAAATAAACCCCATTTTCTGTAAGCCACCTCATCACTGTTGCTGTAAAGGCCTATGACGGTGATGTCATCAGTAAATTTAATGATGGTGTTGGTGCTGTGTATGGAGACACGCAAAACAGTCTACCCTGTGGAGCGCCTGTATTGAGGGTCAGTGTGGAAGAAGTGATGCTGCCAACCTGCACATGTTAGTGAAAAATGAAATTGCAGGCGGTGGTACTAAGTCCTTAGTTTGAATAGTTTGGTGAACAGCTTTGCTGGTACAACAGTATTAAATGCTGAGCTATTCTCTATAAACAGGAGTCTGGCATAGTAACTTGCATCATCCAATTGTGCCAGCCTGGTAATAAGTGAAAGGGATATGACATTCTCTGTTTACCAGCTGTGAAAATATTATTGTCTACTTCTTTTGCATTCATAAACTTAATATATAATGAAGTGCATAAAAGTATTCACAGATGCCTTCTCAGATGGCTATGACAACTTGCTTTGGAAGCAGCAACACATTTCAATTGGGTTGTAAAAGTAAAACTTACATAGAAAACTGATCATATATAGTCTTTAAAAGTACTCCCTTTTTCCTTAGGTATACAATTTAATGTTAGCTACTCTCTGTGCAGCAGTTATAGCCTTTGATGGTATATTAGACCAAGTTTTCATATTTTCAAAATTTTATTGTTTGTCCAGTTTTCCTTACCAAATTGCTCTTTTTGCTGCAGGTTACTTGGGGATCAATCTTACGTTTATGTGATAGATTTTAAGAGTCTCTCTAGCTTTGTATTTAAGGGTCATTGTCTAACTGAAATACTGTATGAACTGATGTCCCAATTTCAGGCTTTCAGTAGACAGGACAATGTTTAGCTCTAGTTTTTCTCTGTAGTTTGCTCCATCCACTAAACCCTCTACTCTGACAAGCCCAGCACCATCGCACTTCGCTTGTCCTGTAAGTGACGAACGGTGCTCTTTTTTTGCCACAATTCCACTTCACGTAAGCTTTTTAACAACCTTTGTATGCTGTGTTTTTTGGAGACAAATAAAAAAGTAATTTTTGGGGTAACTGCATTTGAGTACTTGCACAGAAATGAACACATAAAATGTACCGTATCAAGACTTTTGATTCAATATCTCAATGGAGTCACTTCCTTCCTGGTATGTTACATGGAGCTGGGCAAATCTAAAAATCCTTTATTTGAGGGGAAAAAACAGGCGAAAATTAATTACAAAACCTAGAAAATTAAGCCACACACTTTGTTTTGGTTGTTCAGCCTTCATAAGATGTGCCCTTGAGGGAAGACTTCAGATAAAATATTTGAGTAAATGGGGATGGGGAAGATAGAAGGGATAGGAATGACAGAACACCAAAATGATTGCTAAAGGTGGCCATCTGAAAAGATAAATGGTGAGGCAACAGTGCTGGGTGCATTTAAGAGTCATTTTTTGGACATTTTAGTTTCCTTGGTGTGTTTGAACCCTAGTAACATAACATAATCACAGAGATGAATTTGGCCATATTTGAAACATTCCGATAGCTCATGTTTCCTGAAATAATCTACGAAAGGTCTAATTTCTCCGGTGCAAATAGCAAGACTGTTTAAGGGGAGCGAGCAAGCAAGTGGTCTCCTAGTAGATATGAAATGAAGTAGCAGAGAAAAGTTATTACTAGTATGAAATCATATGAAAAAATAAAACCTGTTTAACATTGTTTGTTCTCTAAGGTTAAATTAAATTAATTATAGGGCCTAGGGAGGACCAGATGATTAAAAGTGACCTATGGAAATATAAAACCATAAACTAGAAAGGATGCACTTACTTTTTCACATGTCTATAGTTAGAAATCATACATCAGTTTCTGTTGCATTAATATGGTCTGGATTTTGTGTATGATGCACACGTGCCAAAATTTGCTACAAGAATCACTAATTTCTGATCGCATGCCTCTACTCATTGGTTTAAAAACAGAAACAGACACATAGTGGCCCATACATATCAAAAATGTCTTTTGACTTCTTTCCCATAAAAAGTTGCTTGGGTGTCACCATTGGGGAAAGAAGGAAAGTGGAAATTCAGCCTTAACTTGTAATAAATTGTCTTTTATAACTGAAAAGTGACCATTGTTTGCATGATGAAGAATGCCAACTTCAGGCATCTAACTAAAACAGCATAACAAAATTGGAGAACCATGAAAATGAAATAAACATTTCTTCATAAAGTCAATCAATAAATGCATGCTGTCGATACTGAAAATAAATTGCTTATATACAATGCTACATTCAGAAATCATTTTTCTTGCTGTGTAATATTTCTAATAAGAGACAGCCCTTTAAACAGCCTCACTTAAACAAATATCTGAGTAGGCTACAGTTAAAATAAGTCTGTCCAGAAACTGAGCAGTAAAGCTAAATTACTATTAGCTGATATAAAGCCCACTATCAGATGCCAGAAAGTTATTCTAATAATTTATCACCACTGAATTCTTTATTGCTGATTGAATATGCAAAAATGGCACTTTATACACACTGGGAAACAATGCTTGTTTGTTTTACTGTTCATCATACAGAAACCTGTAAATGAAATGAGACAACTTCTTAATATTTAACAGTATACAATCGAATTTTGAATAAAATAAGTTTTTCCAAAAAAAAAAGTAATGTTGAAATATCATGTATGAATAAATATGTATGCAGTAAACATTTTTATAAATTACAGTTGTGCGCGTATACAATTTTAGTATTAGTAAAAGTTTCAAATGTGTTTTTGTCTTTGTATTAACAACTAGATTGTCCTTTTCTATAACTTGCAAAATTCATTAGAATGTATTTGTTAAAAATGTGACATGCCCCTGCAATGTTGTTCCTCAGTTAATGCAATTAACAGCCCCAACCGTACAAAGATCTTTAATTTTAATTATGACAAAAATATAGCTTTTTGCCTGTTTATGAGCTTTTTTGAAAGTTCTGAAAAAACATTAATTTGACAGGAGTTTTAAACATTCTTCAGTACTAAAACAATTATTTGTGATCATTTGGCTGAGGTAAATCAGGCTTAAAAATATTTATTCTTAAAAATAATGAGAAATGAAGGCCAGCAGAGGCTTATTTCCTTCAGATTCATCCTGGATTTTGTTTTTTTTTCTCCTATGTTATCACCCAGACATAGATACTCTAAGAATAAAATCTATTACAACATCATTTACAGAAAAAAACAGTTTTACTGTTTTGTCATTTAAGATTATCTGTGTGCTTTATTTTTGGACATCTGCTTTAACAATATTATAATTATAATTATATAAGTATCATATTTTCATAGTTATATAAAACATATAATAATATTTACCTAAACATAATCTTCATTCAGTGTATGAACAGTACCATTTAACTTTATTATTATAATTGCCATTAGATTTAAGTATTTTTTTTATAATAGTTAATTTAGGGAGATAATTTAAATGAGTGACTCCACTATTGTAAGTGCTAATAACACAGTAATCTAGAAATACGGCATAAAAAAATTAATTGATTCTTGAATGAAATTTTAGTGAAGCACAGATTTAAATACACATTGATTTTGTTTGTGGATAAATATCCAGGTATACTAACAACAATAGTTTCTGCCCTTTAATTCAAATTATGTACTGTACTTTGCTGGAAGAAATCGGACCATTACATGAAGAAGAAAAAAAAAAATAAAAACAACTTTTTGTTTTTGACTTAAATATTAAGGTCTGACTTGATCTGTCTTACTTTTAGGCTTTACATCATCAAGAGCCGATATTTTAATAAAGATTTTAAAAATGTATTCAACCTTTCAACTGTTCTGGTTTGTTTCCCACTCTCCTTCTAGGATAAGCTCTGGGCCCCTGCAACCCTGAATCAGATTAGTCTGACTTGAGAACGGATTTGAACATGAGCATATAATATATAGACGATATAGAAAAACACATAAGTTTATTTTATATATATATAGGATATAATACTATTACACCAATACTATATTTATACTACATTCTTGCATTTCTATGGGTCATGTTTTTAATGTTAACTTCAATTAGGTGAATTCATACAGCGTATACAAAAGGAAATGTGTTATGTAAAGTTTTAATCATAACAAAAAAATACATGACATCGAACTATCCAAGACATCTATTAAAACAGAAATGGTTTAGCTTTGAATAAAATAACTATTTTATGCTGAATTTTATTTATTGCAAAATTTACCAAAATTATTTTCTTTAAAATCTAAATCACTAAGTCACTGGTGCAAATGAGCAAAGTTGGGAAGCACTGATAAAAATGAAGCTGTTACTAATATATTGTACAGTATATTACCTTTCATAACACAGCTTCTTCAATCACATCCAATGCAACAAATTGTACATAATATCTGTTGCATGGGGTAAACGACACTAAAATTCAAAAAGAGAAAGTCTCATGGTTTTGTCAATGAAAATGCTGTTTCAGAAAGCACTCTTGCGGCCTTGCAGCCTTATTTTTGCTATAATTATAGTAACCAGACACAATATTTACCCTTCAATAAACTGCTGCTGTCTTGTTTTAGCTTTGTGAGATATATATGACCAATATCCAACAGAAAATGTTAATTTATAATAAAATGCTTTTAACCCCATTATCCAGTTGGTAGTTCTAATTAAATTTTAAGTTTCTACAAGGATGAAATGAATGTCTTAATGTTCTAAATACTGATTATTAATATTTTTGCTGCATACATTTTTAAAAGAAAAATATTAACCACATGCCATAACCTTCTTGTATTGTTTCTAAAAACTGAACAAACACATATATATTATTGACTCAAGTAAAATAAAAGTAGTGCAAGGAAGAGGACTTGTTTTGGATCAGAATGAATGTGTTTAGTTTTCTATAAATTATATTAATACTTCCAGGTCATTTTGATTCACATTACATTCCTGCAGTAATATTTACCAAAACTAAATTTGAACAACCCAAGTTTACCTGAAAAAAATAAAAATTACGAATTTTAAAAAAATGCAAAGAGGTTACTTGACAGACTTTATAGATAAAAGCTTTTTTGGGGTTTACCATGGTCTACAACGATATTTTCTGTCTTTTCCCTAACTAATGCTCCATTTAATGTAGTTAGGCTTGACTTTAAATTACAAGGTAATACATTTTAAATGAAAGAACTACCCAAATGGGTCTTAAATAAAGGCCTTTTCAGAAGCTGTCTAGTTCTCTGGTGCCGGCATCTAAGATTTCTTCCCGTCTCTCTCCTCTCATGAAGCTGCATGGCACAGCCAAACATTTTTTCATGCTAACATAAACAGCTGCCAATCATTCCAGTTTAATATATTGAGGCTGGTAATGTAGTTGTTTGGAGTCACCTTCATTCAGTACTGCTAAATACTGAAGAGATTCAGTTAGCTAAAAAATCAATAGTAATTAATAAGCTAAATCATCCATATTTCCTATTATTCAAAAATCAAAGCTCAAAAGAGCATTCGATAATTCATTTTTTATTTCTTCCAAATATTTGAACATTTGTCTGGAGTCTAAATAATCATAGGTGTTAACAAATATAATATTACTTTATGTTTAAAATCTTCTAGCGTACAAGAGCTACGGACTTATTCTCTTTCAGGGCCTGTTGCCTTTACAGTGTCCTTCATCGGCTGATACAGCACTGACTGGAGGAAGCACTTTCATCTGTCACAAAATCATCTTCCACCTAAATGTTAATGCAGTTGTGAAAATAAATCAGCCTGTGGAAAGGGAACAGGTGGATGCGGGCAGCTTTGGGAAAAGGAAATCCAATGGCAAATGCTTTGTATGTCATTACTGGTAAGAATGTAAAGTAAACCCAGAAGGGAAAAACCTAAAACACTAAAAAAAATGGCACACACTCAAATGTGGGAAACGAACAGAAACTGCACTACTGCATTCAGTAACTGGCAAAAAAAAAGAAAAAAAGAAATGAATTATATCTTAAGTTAACATTTACCAAATCAGAATTCCAGTAATCTGCTAAGTAAATATATTTCATTGTTATAGAAAAGGAATAAACTCAGTGATTTATATGTGTCTGTATTAGTACTGTGCAGGGATCTTTTTTTACATTTTTATAGCAATTTAAATAAAATTAATTTATGATTATAAGTGCAAAGATTTAAAATGTTTTAGCAGGATTTTTCAAATTTTTAGCTGAATGTACATTATTTCTACATCAGACAAAATTTGATCATTTAATAATACACAATAATACCCTATTTTAACAAAGACACAGATTAAAGAGAAATCAAAACACAGTATTATATCAAAACCCTTTTCCTAATCTTTAATTCTAAAAATAAAAATCAATGCCCAAGTTAAATTTCCCCAAGCAAACACTTTTACTATGAAGCTACTTTTAAAATGTTTTTAAAATGATATGTGCACTAATGTAACACTTACTCATTTCAAAAACTACTACAGACAAGACAACAATCAGGCTAAAAACCACAATTTAAAAAAGAAAATTCTACTCAGATCTTAAGAAAATCTCTTAAATCACAACAAAAATAAAACAATATACAAACAAATCTGTAAACAAATGAACTAAAATACAATCTACATATGAATAAAGATAGTCAACTATAATCAAACTCCAACTCCACCACTGCTATGAAATGAGGAAACACAGTCCTTACAGCATATTCATAGTAGATTATATATAATATGTACATAATATTAATAATAAATAATAATATTATAAATATATATATATATATATATATATATATATATATATATATATATATATATATATATATATATATATATATATATATATATAAATAAACAGAGCTTTGTGTAATATTAATAAAAACTAAAGCTAAAAACAAACTAAAGGTCAGTATAACATTAACATAAGAGGTGTAAAATAGACACCATCTAAGTTAGAAAACAATAATCTTTTAAATGCATTCTGCAGCAAAATTAAGTCCACATCATACAAAGAAGATTTCAGTAAATGATTGATGGATATAAATAATACATATCAATATGCATACTGTGAAGCAGTCTTTGTAACGCTATATTTTTTCTTCCACTAACATTTTTAAGTACCATTTAAATAATCATTATTTTTGTGTTCCACAAATAAACAGATAAAAAATGAAATACAATATAAAAATATCTATAAACAATTGTATCCTGATATTTTAAATCAAGTTCAATAAAGGTGTGATCCAGATATACAACAATAATCATATTAATAAAATCACAAATGCTCCAAAATCAGAGGTTCATGATTACAGTTACAAATATATAAAGTTGAACTAGAAATACAAATTACCAGTATATGAAACAATGACAAGCAATATTAATACAAGCTGCAATATGGTTTTATTTTCAGTTCCCTAATTATAAGATGCGAACCACACACAAAAATATTGGGTGCCGTTTGGTTTTATTGATTTAAATTTTAACAAGGCAATTCCTTTAATAAATTTCTGACTCTTTGTTATTGTTCCTATTAAATATTAAAGTAAGAAAACGACATAGCAAAATATTAAAACATAGCCACGCTCTAAACAAATCATTAAAACTGTTAGCAGAAAATCCTAAATAAATATTTTAATTTCCCTAATAAACCAGCTTAGAAGGTTCTAACAAATCACATCCTTAAAAGTATCATAATCAGTGCAACAAAGTGTATATTCAGAAAAATAAATATATTTTCAGAAAAACAGCACAAACAAACATTTCTTTTTAATTAAGAAAATTTAATGTAAGAAAAAAGGGCCTTTAGGTATAAGCATAGTAAATTAATTACAGGGTAATCCTACAAAAATGCATACTATACACCATGAATCACACACAAATACAAAATTGTCACAAGCCACTTTTTTCAGTGTGTTTCAATATTGATTTGTATTGCTAATCAATGAAAACTACATTAAGGGGAGCTACCAGTAAAAACAAAATGCGGCATTTTTTTCTTGATCATTTTGGAAGAAAACAAATATCTACCTGTATATATGTACTGCGGATTTGTTTTCAATTGTGAAGGGGTAGGAAACAAATATACAGTACATGCTGTACATTTAAATATGTTTTTAACAATGACTCTCTTAATAAAAGATTGATTTTTTTAACCTTACCATTCTTAAATGTTATAAATACCATAACCCTTTTATAATACTGCTTAGATGTATGTGTGTGCGCCTGTGTGTGTATGTATAGATAGATAGATAGATAGATAGATAGATAGATAGATAGATAGATAGATAGATAGATAGATAGATAGATAGATAATGTGTGTGCATGAATGTATAATTATTTCTCCATATTTCTAGCACATTCAATTAAATGCAGTACTTCATGTTTTTTCTTTACTAACTGCTTAAATGTTTTGAAAAAAATAATGCAAAACATGTCATTTAAAATTATACAAAACTACAGTTTCTAAAAAGATTTTTGCCAGCAATGACAGACTGACTGACTGACTGACTGACTGACAGACAGACAGACAGACAGACAGACAGACAGACAGACAGACAGACAGACAGATGAGTAAACAGGCGACAGGCATGTATATGTATTTAATTTTAAATAACATATAATGCAGGGATGTTTCTCTTTCTGTTTGCCGAAAATAATATTAAAAAGATCTTTTAGGTTTTCATTTTATTGATACAAGTCAGTAATTCTTTTTAATAAAATAGTGACAAACAATACAGGGCACTGTAACATAATCTTATGCTGTAGTTACTTATTTTTCATTTAGTTATTCTCTTACTAAAACAGTCTTTGGAAAGAAATCTTTACATTTGCCACATGTGCAAGCCACGGAACAAAGCATGTCAAATGTAGTAAATTCCTGTTTCTTTCTCTGTCTCTTTCTCTCTTTTTTGGAGGGATTTATCTGGTACATTGACACAGCAGGAGGTTTTGAAGTTTGTTTCTCTCAAATCACAGATGCCTGATGAACACGGCCTACTGCTTCACTAGTCAATAAACGTGAATTCAAATTAAAAAAAAAAAGCAGAAGTTCTACACAAAAGCTTTCACGAGAAGCATGCTTAACTATTCGGACAGAACTCAGACAGATGTGTGCTGTTTATTCTGTACAAGGAAAATCAGGCAACTGAAGGGGGCAGCCCAGCAGGGCTTACTGGGATATGGGGGTTGGGTGGCACAGGAAAGTCAGCTGAAACCCCCACAACTGCTGCCATAAGCTAGTTTCATTTTATTTTCTATATGAGTCTGACCAACATTCAGCAGCCACTACTCTCAATCAAAATCTGGTTATAGATTGATAAGGAAAAACACTTCCCAGTTTAATAAACAATTTATCATAATGAATATTACACGAAAGGTCCTTAGGGCTACATAGTAATACATTCCATTAACACACCATTCCTCAGCCATGACAGCCCTGTACTATAATTTGCAATATCTTATAGCTTATGTTATTGTTTGAAACCTTTTTTTTTATTAAGAAGAGAAGATCTCTACATTATTGTCTAACAAGATGTGATTTGGTTATTGCAACAGTAGGAAATGTTTACAGTTGTGATAACCATTGTCTGTTTTATGTAAAAATGTTTGCACTGCTTAAAACATAAAATTAATACATTAAATAATCAAAAACATGTAACAAAATAATTAGAAATCCAACTAAAGGTTTATCAGATGTAAGTCGCAGCAGCAGGAAACTGGTGGATGAAATCAGATCAACAGTATTAAGCAAAAACAGTAGTCAAGGTCATACTTAAAACCACAACAACTGCCTGAATTTAACAGATAGTTAAATCCTCAAAGGAAGATATTCTAAAGGAAGAAAGTCTACAGAAATCTCAAGGCAGATGCTGACCATTTGTATAAAATAAACCCCTTTGTTTCCCTGCATCCATCTACAATTTAGCTAGCAACTGTTATGTAAGAGAGAGTCAGCAGCACTGAACAAGTCCTTCTAAGGTGGCAAAATAAAACTCGGATATATCCCAAAATTACAGATAGAAAATAAACAAGAGGCCTCTGGGAAACAATAATTAAATCTCCCCTCTATGTGTGTGTTTTTTGTAATGTTTTCAGTGAAAGTAGAAATAAAAATCTAATAATTTAAACTTTGCTTGATCAAGTGGTCAGATGAGTAGGAGATAAGCCTCCCAAGTTGACATTACAGCTGAATCATCAGTTAGAGAAAAATTCAACCTCTGTTTTTTTTACATGGTTGGGACAGAAATGCTAAAATGACTTGCCGAACTGTGTAAGACACTTTATGTATTTTTTCAGTCACTTATTTGCTGTAGCCATTCTGGAGGAATTTTACCAGCAACATCAGTGCTGTTTAGGATAAGAAATCAGAATATGGAAGATTATTTGTGCCACAATTTAATGCAATGCATCATATAAATAAATCGTAATGAAATGCATTTGCACGTGGTGAATTTATTTTTGGCACCCATTTATCGTGTCACAATTAAAAACATATCAACCAAATGGTCAATTCTTTTTCGCTATGGCAAGCAATTTTTTTGTCAGTGTAAAATGCAATAAAAAAGCATACTGCATTATAATTCATGTCCACAGATTGTGTGTCATAATTAAAAGCAAAGCACATGTATTGTATTTTACTTGGTGGCTACACAGTGTGTACTGCATTTTAATATAAGATGACACGTTATTCATGGCAAAACTGAATGCAATCAAATGTCCAAGCAGTATCAAAAGGAGGGGCAAGGGGTGTCATCCACTGTTGGGGTGAAAGGTGTTCCAACCATGAGTGTGTTCACAGCAAACGGAGGTGATAAGACACGAGATCCGCCGTGTATTGAACAGGTGGAAGCTGGCGATGTAAATGATGATTTCATTGTCTTCCATGTTGACTGCAAAGGACCACGGTAACCGAAGCAGCAAATTCCAGCCAATACAATAACATTCTTGGAACGCATTCAAGAGCTAATGCCCCGCTGTGGCATACGATCATCAGCTGGGATATCTGTACATCAACATTCCCCCTAAATATGGTTTACAATTACCAGCAGAGATGACAGTACCGGCTATCACTAAATGTTTTGATGTAACTGTCAGGACCTTCAGAAGAAGAATAGAACAATATGATATAAGGCAAGCATAACACATTATTTAGACAACTTAAGAGCACACTTTTTTAGCAAGACCTAAAACATACTTCCCTCCATATCACAGGAGACATGTCACTCGCATGGGATCAATTTGTATTTACCATCCAACTTATTCTGCACATTTTTTAGGTATTGCAGGTAACCCATTTTCACATACAGTATGGAGCAGAATGTGTCAACTCCATACAGACAGTGTCAAATTCAGATTCTGAACCCAGTACTGGTGCAGCCCTACCTCTGTCTGACACTTCAGTATTAACGTTACACCTTCAGTAGCACAAAATGCTGTCACAGGGACAGAAATTCTAAAATCAGTCTTTTCTTTGCAAACAAATTGAATTAAGTCATTTATTATCAGGGAACCAGCATGAAAAAGTCTTTACAAAAAAGATCTGGCCTATATAAGGCTGCCTAAAAATGATATTAATTAAAAAAAAAAAAAAGGAATAAGTTTGGAAAAATTTGATTTTCAAGATTGATTAGTTTTCCCCGGAAACAGTAACAGACTCATTATATATGTCGCTAGCAGCGTCGCCTAAAATGGATATGCAATTTGAAGGTCAAATCAATTTATTCATTGTAGATAATAAAAAATTGAGGTTTTGCCAGCTTGCATCAATTAGCTTAGAATATTAATATGACCTTGCATTAGCTAGGGCTTTCTTGTACTTAGATTATTAGTTTTTCCAAATGTCAGAAAGAATGTGTAATCCCAAGCACCTCAATATGAGTTGCAAGTTTTGACCTTGTCTTGTTCACTCACAAAGACAGTGACATGCATGCAGTTATTGTAAGTCCACTTGTACTACAAATGACTAAATCCAAAGGCCTCTGCAAAGAAAACTGCTCTGTGAAGGGCAGTGTTGGAAATATGGAAAGTTTTATGTGTGTGTGTGTGCCTTCAACTGCACATCATGCAGATCCATTTTCTTCCTACTATACGTCACCATTAATTTAATCACCTTGAAATAAAAAGGAAAGATCTCCTTTTTTTGTTATTTAAGTGACAATGGTGAATAAACTTATCAATCAAATTCACCTATCAGTTCCTAAGGACACCAACTACAAGGGTGAAAAAATCTTAAGACAATTCCAGGTAGCCTTGGGTTCAAGACAGGAACCTTAAATGGGATGGTCTCATGCACCTACAAACATTTTATACCAGGCTGATCAAGGATCACTAATCAAATTAATGGCATAGCTTCGAACTTTTAGAGGAAGTCAAACAAGGCACAAGGAAAATGTGCAAACGGCATACTGAAAATGCCTCAGTTTACAGTTGAACTGCAGTCTCAGAGCTATTATGTGGCAGAGGGAGGGCATGCAATGTATAATATGCAATTAATAGAATGATAAAATGTTCATTTTTATCAATAGGCAAGTATAGAAGTTTAAGGAGGACTGTTTGGGTGTATATCCGTAAAAAGAAAGAAACAGGAAAAGGTTACGTCCATGTGCAAAATTAAAAGCATGATGCTTTGACCATTTTACCTTAATGACATATCTAAAAAAGGTTCAGTAGCCAAAATTTTATTTTTCTATCTTTCTTTGTGCTTTAGCCTTTTTTTATTTATTTCAATATAGTAAATAACTAGACCCAAAAACGAAGCAAAAAACAAAATATAAAGCATGCAGAACTTTCAGCTCTAAGGGATTTCTCTTATACTCTTCCTGCATATAGAGATGGACCGCTTGTGGGAGACCGGACCACCTGAGCCAAACCAGAAATGTGTATCCATTCCTTTGAGAGTCCAGATGCCTGAGGGAGAATCTACTGTAGTCACAAAAATATCTTCTGCAGCACAGACCCCTGTGGAGCACTGCTGTTTATTAATACTCTATTTTTGCAATGCTTTGCTTTTGTTAATGAAAACTTAGTTTTACGTTATACATGTTTGCTAGAGCATAAGAAGTCTGACAAACAACAGGAGACAACTCAGTCCATTAAGCAAAGTTCTTCCAAGGAATGCTTCTGATCCATCAGCCTCTGGGTTATGGACTTTGCCTTCCACTTTTAGTACTATTTATATATTGGTATTACTGTTTTATTTATATGTGTGGTAAAAAAAATTCAAATTTCATGGTGCTGATAAGGCATTAAAGAAAATACATGTTTACACCTATTACTGTACTCTTCTATTTAAACATTGTTTGCATTCTACTTCTACATCATCATTTTTCTAATCCACCTATCCATTACAGGGTCGTGAGGTATCTATCTCAGTAGCACTGGGTGCGAGGTGGAAAGGCCCACTCATGCACACATTAAATCTGGGCTAATTTATAACTGCCAAGTAACCTTGTTTGCACAGCTTTGAGATGTGTGAATGAAAACCATGGTAAGCTGGAGTACACGTTGTCCTTGGAGGTAGAAATCACAAAGGGATACAGTTTGTTATCTAAACGTATTAATAAAGTAACTTGAACAATCAATATATCGTCTATACATATGTAAACAATAGCTGTGTAAGCCTGTGCTGTAAAAAGCCTGCGGTCCTAGAAACTATTGAAATTGTCAGAAAAAAAATTGCAATGTAGAGATGTCAGGTAATTGAAAGGAACTACTCTGGGCCTCTCTCTCCTTGGATGTTTCATGTTGCCGACGTGCTTGCATTGTTTATCCATTAGTGGCTAAGTGACTTTCTTTCTTTGGAGGCGTCCTTTTGCCGGAGTGCTCACTTCGCTTGTATATTAGCTGTGGGAGGAGAAGAAAAAGGGATGCCATTTTGCCGATGTGCTTGCCTCGCTTCTGTATTAGCGGCTAAGCGAGTGACTCTTTCTTTGGAGGTTTCACTTTGCCGACGTGCTGGCCTCGTTTATGTGTCCTCAGAGGTGGAACCCTTACCCCGACTTCACCTCTCACTTCCGGGCTGGACAGACACACACACTTCCACATGTAGACGTTTATATATAAGACAGTCTATTGTACTGTACAATACTTTTTATTCTTTAGCTATACAAAGTCTTGGCAAGATAAAAATGTGAACTGCTAGGACTGTGAGATGATGGCCGTACAGGCAAATGTTAAAAGTTACTGCACGTCTAAAAATCCATCCATCCATCCGTCTAAAAGAAGCCACCCATGGACTGAGTTTCTGGCAAGTGTGTCTGATCAAATATTTTACTAATTAAGAAGTCAGAGGAGAAAAATAATTCTATTTTGTTGTGTAGATATGGAGGCACAATGGTTAACAATGCAGCCTTATAGCTCTAGGTGACTGAACAGCTCTCTGTGGGATCTGTATGTTATCTCCATATCTGCAATGGTTTTTCCTCCAGGTATGGTGAACTTCCTCCCATATCACGAGGATACCACATATAATAATAATAATAATTCATTGCATTTATATAGTGCTTTTCTCAGTACTCAAAGGGCTATCCACACAGGGAGGAACCGGGAAGCGAACCCACAACAAATTACGTCAAATGGTGACTCTAAATTGGTTTAGGGGGGCAGGGGGACTTGCTGTATGAATTTGTAAAGTGCTTCAGACTATGTTTGTCTAACTAAGACATTTTTAACATTTCTACCGAGAATATTTAGATAATGACAAATTAATACTTGTTATTTTGTTTTTTTATAACAGTTTACATAGTCTAATCTGTTTAACTATTTTGGGAATTCAGGTAATATTAAGACACAGGGTAGATGGGTCCTTTCATCAGATTGGCTGTCTCACAAGTCCTGCCTGTTTCTCCTCCCGTAACCTCCACTCTCTCTTCGATCGGATCCGATTCTCCTTTCTTCTCCATGATCTGATATCCTTGTCCACTGTTCTCTGCTGTGCATGCTCCCGTTACATTGCTTGATTGGGTACAGGTGTGGTCCTCCACTTACTCCGAGGTGTGAATGAGGTATCTGACTTCTTCTTTCGGCTGCTCCCATTAAGGGTTACCACAGTGGATCATCTGTTTCCATATCTTCCTGTCCTCTGCATCTTGCTCTATTACACCCAACACCTACTTGTCTTCTCTCACCAGACCCATAAAACTTCTCTTAAGCCTTCCTCTTGCCTGGCAGCTCCATCCTTAACATCCATCTCCCAATAGACCCAAGACTTCTCCTCTGCACATGTCCAAACTGTCCAACCTGAGCGGAGTCTCTAATGTACTCATTCCTAGTCCTGAATGATGTATCTGACTGATCCGCTCATATTTGCAGGTAAGTGTGTGATCAGCCAAGCACCCCAATCAGCCCCAGAGCAAGCGTAGACATGTGCACACCCACACTCACTCCTGTGCCCGTACCTGCACCTGTTCAGAGCCAACACTCTCCAGCACCCAATTTATTTATTTAACACCGCACTGAGCCATGGATCTCTTATCACATTTCTGTGTAATATTTGAATAATATAATGATTTTATTAAAAATTCAAAAATTGACATTTAAATTTAAAAGAAAAGTTATTTCCTTTACCATGACCTAATTTCAAAATTGTTTTACTCAAGACACACTATGAAACATTGCTGTATTTTACAGATCTGTCTTGTATATCACTTCCACAATAAGCTTATTTGTAAATTTGAATGATTAGCTAGTATATTTGAATAAAACCGACAGCCACACAAATTTTAATTCAGATTTTTTTCTACCTCACTGCTATGTTATTGGATCTATAGCTGTGCTAGGAACATGTTTTTAAAGACTTTTCTAGCATTCTAAAAGTATACTTCAGCATTTGATTATTTTCTGATTTACTGTAATAAATTTATTACAGCATGCCTATTTGTATCTGATTTAATATACTGTAACATACAGGTTAATTGAGAAAGCACTTCTGGTCAGGCACCAATGGCTTTGGCTCCAACAGAAGACCAAAGCAAAAACATCACAGGAAGAAATGCAAAGCCTTAGTCACGACCTAAGAATGATCATCTGTGGGTGGGAGTAAAAACCCAAAACAGCCTATTTTCTGATTTACTCCTTGAGTTACTACAGGTTTATAACAGAATTGCTAAGCAATCGCTACAGTTCCGATCCCTGGCTTAACTACATTTTCATTTATTATATCATTATACCACTCATTTTTTTAAATAATTGTTCATGTATTTTTAGTCTTTATTTTTGTTAATATTATTTTGTTTGTTGTTTTTTTGAATGTACCAGTAAGGCACACTGAACGATAACGTGCAGTGAATACACTTCACTTGAGTATTTATAGTTTTCATCCTCTTTCTCTGTGCATTTAGCATTTGTTTGCTCAGAGGTTGATGCGCTTGCTGCTTCCTGATTAGCATTTCTTTTCTCCACCCTAGCAGCCTGCTTCTTCTCTTCTTTTGTCGGCATCATTTTACATTAAAACTGATTAAGTCAGTATTTGTGTTGCAATTAGTACGTTTTCTTTCATGTTTCACTTAAGCTGGCACTTAAGTATTCAATCTGCCTCAGGAATGATTTAAGATATGAAGAGGTAGGGGAAGTGACAGCGAAGGTGGTAGGGATTAGAACAGTGCCCGTACACATGTGCCGCACGGCCGCCCTGCTGGCCACTGCTGATAGTTGATTCTACAATAAAATAAAATAAAAACAAAAAGAGGAATAACCTTGGAGATCAAACATCACCCCAAAAGCGGATAGGAGACATCACATAGTATATGTGTACCAAATTTCAGGTCAATAAGTCAAACAGTTTGCGAGCTTACAAGTGATTTAAAATCTTGGACAGACAAATGAACAGCCACGGTAGCGTATTATATATAAAGATTCCTTTCATTTTGTTCAAGTGCTTAGTTATGTGCTCTGTCCCCTTAAAATTGAGCTTTAGGGGGCAGGGCCAACATGATGTCAGCTTAAGGACCACCCTCGGCCTATATAACTCCTAGCAGAGGGCCAGGTCTGCCACATCGGCATTGTTAGTGACTGGAGAGAATTTCAATTGTACAGTAAGAAATTTTCTAGATTTCTGGTTCTAATTCTTTATTTTGATTACTGTTTTTAGAATTGGACTTTGGACTGGATTTGTTGCTTGTGTTACCTTTTAGGCAAACTCAGGATTTCATCTTTTTTCTTGCATGAAGGTTGGTTACAGAACTTTATAAAGATTGTTTTGTTGCTGGGCTTTGTAGTATCTCTGTAGGCCAATGCTTCCTTAAGTTTGGGGAAAGCCCATTCTGAACACTTAACGTCAAAACCTCCACTTGCTGCAGGGATATCGAACTGTTGGCCATAAGTTTACGTCCCTACTACTTGCCCAGAGAGTTTGGACATGTCATTGTTGTCATCGTGTACATCCCTCCTCGGGCGAACGAGGAATCAGCGAGTGACATCATCCATTCTGCTGTTGCTAAGTTACAAACGCAGCACCCTGAGGTGCTTGTGCTAATCGCTGGAGACTTTAACCATGTGACGCTGGACAAAACATTACCTGCATTCTCTCAGTATGTGGACTGTAACACCCGGGGAAATAAGACTATTGATTTACTGTATGCAAACGTTAAAGACGCATACAGCGCCACCCTGCTGCCTGCGCTTGGGAAAGCAGATCATAACCTGGTTCTGCTTCAGCCTCACTACAAACCAAAAGTGAGAGTCCTACCTGTAACCACACGATCATTCAGGAAGTGGACCCTGGAGGCTGAGAATACTCTGAGAGAATGTTTTGGAACTACAGACTGGGATATCCTGCAGGGATCTCATAGTGAGAACATTGAGGAAGTTGTTGACTGCACTACTGACTACATCAACTTCTGTATGGACATTGTAGTTCCAGTAAGAACTGTACGCTGCTATGCTAACAACAAGCCATGGATTACAAGTGACATCAAGGGCCTTTTGAACCAGAAGAAAAGGGCTTTTAAAGACGGTGATCAGCATGAGCTCAAGCGCGTGCAGAAGGAACTCCGAGTCCAGCTCAGGGCGACGAAGGAGCAGTACAGGAGAAAGCTGGAGCAGAAGTTGCAGAATAACAGCATGAAGGAAGTGTGGGATGGGATGAAAATCATCACTGGCTGCAGCTCGAAGCGGGGTACCACCATCGAGAGAGACGTGAAGAGAGCAAACCAAATGAACAACTTCTTTAACAGGTTTGACCACCATAACCCACTCTCACACTCACCTCGGAGTACTGCACCCTCCACACATCCTTCTTCTGATACCAGCATAGGAAAGACATCCCCACCCATAATTACAACAGCGCAAGTGAGCAGAGAGCTGAGGAGACTTCGTGCCAGCAAAGCAGCGGGTCCAGATGGAGTATCGCCACGACTGCTGAAGGTGTGTGCATCGGAGCTGGGGGGTCCTCTACAGCGCATCTTCAACCTGAGCCTGGAACAGAGGAGAGTCCCGAGGCTTTGGAAAACATCTTGTATCACCCCAGTCCCAAAGGTATCACGTCCTAGTGAGCTGAATGACTTTCGGCCTGTTGCTCTGACATCACATGTGATGAAGACCACGGAGAGGCTGCTGCTTCACCACTTTAGGCCACAGGTTCAACACGCCCTTGACCCTCTGCAGTTTGCATATCAGGAGAAGGTGGGAGCAGAGGATGCCATCATCTATATGTTACACCGATCCCTCTCTCACTTGGACAGAGGCAGTGGTGCTGTAAGAATTATGTTTCTAGACTTCTCTAGCGCCTTCAACACAATCCAACCTCTGCTCCTTAGGGACAAGCTGACAGAGATGGGATTAGATTCATACCTAGTGGCATGGATCGTGGACTATCTTAAAGACAGACCTCAGTATGTGCGTCTTGGGAACTGCACGTGTGACATTGTGGTCAGCAACACAGGAGCGCCACAGGGGACTGTACTTTCTCCGGTCCTGTTCAGCCTATATACATCGGACTTCCAATACAACTCGGAGTCCTGCCATGTGCAAAAGTTCGCTGATGATACTGCTATCGTGGGCTGTATCAGGAATGGGCTGGAGGAGGAGTATAGGGACCTAATCAATGACTTTGTTAAATGGTGCGACTCAAACCACCTACACCTGAACACCAGCAAAACCAAAGAGCTGGTGGTGGATTTTAGGAGGCCCAGACCCCTCATAGACCCAGTGATCATCAAAGGTGACTGTGTGCAGATGGTGCAGACCTATAAATATCTGGGAGTGCAGCTGGATGATAAATTAGACTGGACTGCCAATACTGATGCGCTGTGCAAGAAAGGACAGAGCCGGTTATACTACCTTAGAAGGCTGGCGTCCTTCAACATCTGCAATAAGATGCTGCAGATGTTCCATCAGACAGTTGTGGTGAGCGCCCTCTTCTACGCAGTGGTGTGCTGGGGAGGCAGCATTAAGAGGAAAGACGCCTCACGCCTGGACAAACTGGTGAGGAAGGCAAGCTCTATTGTTGGCATGGAGCTGGACAGTTTAATATCTGTGGCAGAGCGAAGGGCGCTCAGCAGGCTCCTATCAATTATGGAGAATCCACTGCATCCACTTAATAGTATCATCTCCAGACAGAAGAGCAGCTTCAGCGACAGACTGCTGTCACTGTCCTGCCACTGACAGATTGAGGAGATCATTCCTCCCCCAAACTATGCGACTCTTTAATTCCATCCGGGGGGGGGGGTAAACGTTAACATTTAACATTATACATAGTTATTGTCTGTTTTTTCACCTGCATTATTATCATTCTTTAATTTAATATTATTTATTGTATCAGTATGCTGCTGCTGAAGAATGTGAATTTCCCATTGGGATTAATAAAGTATCTATCTATCTAAAACTCAGACACAGTCTGAGCATAGATTTTGGAAGCTCGCACGTCATTTTGGTATTTTAGGGCAAGCAAAAGCTGGTTTCCTTTCTCAGTAATGAAAAATGAATATTTATAATATTCATTTATAACAACAGAAAATATATATATATATATATATACATATACATACATATATACATCCATCCATCCATCCATTTTCCAACCCGCTGAATCCGAACACAGGGTCACGGGGGTCTGCTGGAGCCAATCCCAGCCAACACAGGGCACAAGGCAGGAACCAATCCTGGGCAGGGTGCCAACCCACCGCAGTACATATATACACATATATTTATTTATAACAACAGAATATTTATATGAATATTCTTCAGAATTTAATTTTTAGTAATGTAACTGTCCTACAGCTATGGTACCCTCCCTATAGGAGTCATGGGGCCTGTTTGCTCAGTTCAGCAAGAAAGTGTTCCCTGTAACAAAGCTGGACAATCATTAATTTCTGACTTGAAAGCATTGAGTTCACTGCCAGCTTCTCCATGTAAGAAAGTGAAATGGAGAGGGACGAGACTCAGAGGGATTCCTTAATGGGGACAACTGGTGTGAAGGAGTGTTTATTTGAAAGTATGTCCTGCCTTATACCCTACAGCGGTTGCCGCTGTTGGATTGTAAATCATTGTATTTAACTGTTTCTTAAACTCTGGGTTGGGAATTGCCACCATTGGGCCGCGAGTCACTGTTCTACTTAACTGTGATCTGTTCCTATGATGATCACCAAGGCATTTAACAAGCAGTGAGTCTTGAAGATGGTAACAAGGGTGACACTGGGTTACACACACACAAAAAAAAAAGTTTAAGAAACCCTGTCCTAAACCCTTATAACAGGCTTTGTCACACTTGCAAACACAAAAGCAAACATGGATTCAGTGGAGTTTGAAAATCACAGAAAGGATTTAACAATTTTAAACTACTATTTTCAAATGAGGATCAATAACTATTATCCAGCAGTCATTTACTATGTGCCATGCTCAGTGTCACACAAGTCCACATGACAGAGAAATAAACTATTCTGCATTTCAACAGGAAAGAGTTTTAATGAGTCTATTCTGATTTAGTAACCCAATTCAATTGGTTTGCATTTAAACATAAACAGAATTTTAAAAAACACATTTAATATTGTGTTACTCCTGAGACAGTTACCAGAGATATTTTCATCCATTTCATGACAATATTCCTTTTTTCTATGGATAAAAAAAATCCATGGAAAAAACCAGCTACTTATTAACATCCTTTACATGCGGGAGAAAACCAGACTGCCCACAGCAAAGCCATATGGATAAAGGAAGGACAAGTCCTCACAGATAGGCTAGGAGTCAAACTTAGGTCCTTATAATTATGAGGAAAAAGCATTCATCTTAATATAGTGCGATTCTTTTAGAGACTAGTGGTGGAACACAATAAGCAAAATATTCTAGATAATCTCTACCACTTTCAGTTTGCATATCATAACAGGTCCACAGAGGATGCCACATCCCATGGACTTCTTACCATAATTACAAAGTTAGGTAACAGAAACTACTGTGTCTGAGTACAGTTTATAAACTATGGCCAAGAATTTAATGTTGTCTTACTATTAACATTGATCACCAAATTTCTAGATTTGAGGTACTATCATCCTCAGCAACAGCATTGTGGAATTTCCAACTGGCACATCCCAGTATGAGTGGACAGAAAGCTTTAAATTTTCACAAACCAATTCTCAACACGGTTACCCCAAAACGTATCTCCCTGCTATAATTCTCATCCGCCTATGATGCAAGACCTAAAATTGTCCCGGCAACATTAAAATTATGGATGACACCAACATCAAAGGCCTGATGTGGTGATGGCTTACAATGTTGAGATGGCTTGCAAAAAACAGATCTGCTTCTGATGACGTGGTCCCAGGACAACAATCTCTCCCTTTATGTCAGCAAAATGAAACAGATGGTCACAGGATGCAGGACATACTTCCATTAACATCAGAGGAGGGGGTCAGGAGCTTCAATTTTCTTGGAGTTAGCACCACTGAAAACTTGAAATGGGCTACTTTTGCCATAATCAGGATGGCTTACCAATGCTTTAACCTCCACAGCCATCTGAAGAAAGCTTGGATTTCCCCATTTATGCCACCAACTTTTACAGGTGCACAAGAGAATCCATCCTCACTTAGTACAGAAGATTCTAGAACAACACTTGCTCAGAACAAAACCACAAAGCACTACACAAAGTGGAGAAGTCTGCACAGTACATTACTGGCACAAAGCTGCCTTTATTCTGCCATACTGCATACAATTTAGGTCTTGGAAAAGCAAACAGCAATAGTCATGATCCTGCACAGTGACTTTTCTTCCTACTCTGTTATGATAAACAGCGCAGGGCCATCAGTACTTTCATCAGTAGATTTAGAGGGTTTGTAGGCACAATTCATAAGTTACTCAACAGGTACTTATGCTGACCAGCGCTTATTCTTGCATATATATCGTACATACAATGTATGTTGCACTTAATGTTTGTCTTACTGTCAACAAGCTGACAAGTGATTAACAATTTCAATATATTATATACACTCTTAAAAATTTCTAAACTGAATATTATTAAATTATATGCTGATCACACGGCCTTCTTGTACCACATTTTGGAAGAGCCACATTTTAGTTATTCTGACATGCAAAATATAACATGAAAAAGCAAAATTTGGTAAATATCTAAATGATGATCCAAACATTTCCAAACTTCAGGTGAATGACATTTCAGATTTGGCAGGAAATTCGATTCTTTGGTTCCAACACCTCAAAAATCCTGTGCGTCATAATAAGTCAATTATCTCAGTATGACTGACACAGTATGTGTAGATTCTGCAATTGACATTCTTTTCATTGATGGTTCCTGGCTAGGAGTTTCTTGTTGCTTAAGAAATTCAAATGTATTTACTCTAAAAATGTAATTCTGTATTTTTTTTCCTGTGCTTATAGCTCTACTCAAAGATGGTCTTAATAACTGAATAAACTTTACCATAATACATAGAATTTATGCTTCTAGGATTTTAATGTTACACATGTATATAGCCAAAGACATAACAAGCATGAGGTGGGACCCCATGTAAAACATGAATTAACTTTAGCACAGACAAGGATTAATGATAAAATTCTTCCCATCCTCGTTAATTTGAAAATATCTGAAATTGCAAAAGTCCAAGTCCCAGATTTGCCAGATCTAACAGAATAAGCAAAAAATCAGCAATAATAGAACACAATTGTGCCAGAAAGCCTCACATTTGATCATATCTTGATATGTGAAGCTGACACGTTCAGAAATGAAGATAGCCAGGACATGAATAGTGTGAAAGAATTAACAGACTTTAGAAATCCATGCAATGACTAAATTAGGCTCCCAGTTATGTTGGTTACCTTGCTTTGACGTATTGTCTTTCACTTTAATCTATGTAATTTAGTCAAATGTGCTGAGTTTCGGGCTTGAAGAATTAAGTTAAAATCCAAAAATACAGACCAACTGGACCAAATCTAAACTTTATATACACCACATCATTTTAATCAGATGTGCTAATTGTTGAATTGGGAAAAAAGTCATGGAGTCCAATTAATTTCTAACTTGCAGATTGTATACAAATTGCTGTAAAATTTGGAAAGGGATGAACTGAATAGCAGGGATTTTATCAAATATGACAATTATGTCTATAATTGTAACCGTAGCTTTCTTAAGACAAAAGCAGATCTAGTGAACTGTTAATTACAAGTAAGTAATTCCAGCATTAAAACAAAGTGCACGGGTCAGTGCTTAAATACAGATTCTTGGTTATATTTAACTTATGCAAGAAACATGTTTACAGGTGTTATTAAAAAAAAACCCAAATATATACTGTTTGTTAAGAAAAGCACAGGAAAGTGCCAAATGAATGAGTCTGAGTAATGATAAGGTCAGTGAAGGTCTGCATTTACAGTAAGTATAAGCCACATGTGTGATTTGGAAAAACAAATCAAAAAACACTAAAATATAAGCAGTGCTTTAGGGCATTAACAGAAATATATAGGTAATGAATGACATATTTTTTTTATACATCAGTATAATAATAACTTTCATCATTCCAAATAAACTATTCTATGCAGTAAATGAACCTTTGAATGCCCTGCATTTTAAACATGCATATCTAATAAACCACCTACAGTCATTTTCTGCAAAGATGATAAAAGATTTATCCACAGTGCCACCTGCTTTCCTGTTTCTGAACAGAAATTTAACTGTTGCATCAGTGAAAATAATCGGAAGTGAAAACATGCATACTCTATTAGGAATATGACAACTTATCTATCTATCTATCTATCTATCTATCTATCTATCTATCTATCTATCTATCTATCTATCTATCTATCTATCTATCTATCTATCATATAGTACCTTATCTATCTATCTATCTATCTATCTATCTATCTATCTATCTATCTATCATATAGTACCTTATCTATCTATCATATAGTACCTTATCTATCTATCTATCTATCTATCTATCTATCTATCATATAGTACCTTATCTATCTATCATATAGTACCTTATCTATCTATCTATCTATCTATCTATCTATCTATCTATCTATCTATCTATCATAGGGTGACCAGATGGGTTCGGCTATAAAGGAGGACACCGACAGTCAAAAAGGAGGACAAAAATTACCAAATATATTTTCCAACACCACGATTACCATACATGACATATAGTGGTTGCAAATTAGTGAGCAACCTAAAAAACTGAAACTCGAATATTATCATTAGATAATAAACATAAACGAAACAATGTCTTTAGAAAAAAAAAACGTACGTCTACGCCTATGTCATGTCATACTTCTCAGATGGTCCAACTTTCTGCAAGAGGTCATTGTTTCCAGCAGTGTAGGTGTAGAATTCTTGACACGATGTGTTCTTGAAGTTGTACTTTGTCAGAATTATTCCCCAGACGGACTGGATTGACAGCCTGTTTCTCTCCTTTGTCCACTGAGAGGTGATGAGCAAGAATGCTTGTTCGACGTTGGCGTTGTGCTTTGGTATAGCGAAGAAAAACGTGCACACTTTAAGCTGCTCTTTCTCTGTATATATATCTTATGTAATTAGTCAAAAATGGTCAACTCTGTTCGTGATTCTGTGAAAGGAGGACATTTTAGCAAATTTTTGGAATGCCTGGAGCACGGAGGAAACCATGTTAAAAAAAGAGGACATGTCCTCCTTTTGGAGGACGTCTGGTCACCCTACTCTATCATATATAGTATATTTCCTCTATCTTAATAGTATTTTAATATTACCTTGGTATGTTATATATCTGCCTAATGTACTGAATTCATATGTATATACAGATGCAGCTAAAAATATTGGTAGCCTTTCAATTAAAAAATATCAGGGTTTTCTTTGAACAATTCTTAATATTATATTACATTTAACAGAAACTTTGTTTTTGATTTATGACTGAACATATTTTATTCAATTAAATAAATGAAAAATGGCATGGACAAAAATATTGGTATCCTTAACTTAATATTTTGCAGCACAGCCTTGGAGACAGTAACTACCATTAAGCACTTTCTATAGCAGTGAGATTTTTACATTTCTCAACTCTTCATTTCACCCACTCTTCTTCAGTTCTCGCATGTCTTGACAGGCGCCTTCTCCCAAATGTGACTTTCAGTTCTTTCCACAGATAATCAATAGGACTCAGATCAGGACTCATAACAGGCCAGTTCTAAACAGTCCAATGTTTTTGGTCCTCCATTCTTGGGTGCTTTATAAGGTATGCTTCAGGTTGTTATTTGCTGGATGACCCAAGATCTGTGACTGAGGGACAACTTTCTGACACTTTGGCTATATGTTTTACTCCAAAATGTCCTGATAGTCTTTTGATCCACCTGAATGTTTCACCATATTGATGGAGCACTTTCTTTAAGCTTTGTTTTTTTTCTGCAACCACACTGCTGGTATGATGTACCAAAAAAATAAATTCTATATTTGTTTCATCTGTCTAAAGGACATTCTCTCTGAAGAATCTGGCTTGCCAACATGCATTGAGGCAAACTTCAGAGCTTGTCTGTGTTTCTCTCTTAGAAATTGGGCCCTTCTAGACATTCTACCATGCAGTTCGTTCTCATCAAGACAACACTGGATCATGTGACTAGAAACTGTTGTATCTTGAAGTTTTCCTTTAACCTTGGGTCAATTTTCTTCACATAGCAACATCCAGTGGTGTTGACTACAGTTGTATTGGCTTTAAATGTATTGATAATATTGATAACAGTGGTCATGGGAACATCAGACTCTTTGGAGATGGTCATGTCTCCTTTATGGTGACCATGCTTGGTTGTTACAGTTTGTCTTGCCTCCTCAGATATCTCTTTAGTCTTCTTGCTCTTACATATGTTATGTGTGGGACAAAACAGCTGACTGGGTTGTTTTCACCATTTAAACTGGCTGAATGAGTGACTGTAAGATTGGAGACGCCTATGATAATCATTACAAGACATTAGTCTGCTTGAAGTATCACTATAAAACCCTATTCAGACAAGATTAATTTTACAGCAGAAAGTGAGGAAATGTAATTATTACTGGAGGACCTCTGTAATTTTAGTCCCATGCGAACTGCAAATGTCCATAAATTTTTACAGACTGTGTTCAAGACTCAGAAAAGATTATGGCGCCTTTTACTTTCTATAAAAAGTTCATAAAATACACCATCTGGTTAAACTAGTCTCATGTGAATCAACATGTCAATAAAACTCTTGTCATATCTTGTGAAAAGTGTATTTCCCCTGGTAATTAAGATTCTTCAACAGAAGGATGTTTCTCACACAACTCTTTAAGCCTTTTCAAACTGAATGGTTATGAATCATTTGCTCAAAATGGGATTGGTAATGTCAGTCACCCCAAACCGAGATGAGGCAAAGGGTTTTCATCTCTTCCTTACCCTGGTTGCTACCATGATTTTTTTCTTATTAAGCACAGGACCAATAGTTGTGCAGCTACAGTGTGTGCAGCTGTTCTGAGGTGATGACACTTCATAACAGCAGAAAGCATGCATATCTTGATTGACCTTTGTAATTTTTCCAGGCATGTTTTATCATATTCGAATCCATGGTAAAAATGACCAAAACTGTGTGGTTACAGTGACTTTACAGATATATGTCTTGAAAGCTTGCTCTGTCTGAATAGGGCTGAAGTATTTTTTAGTGTTTCAGTAATTTGTCCCTGCCATTTTAGAATTTCTTTATACAATATGCAGGAGTTGAATTCTTTTTGTGGCTTTTTTGTTTTTGTTTCTGCTGTAAATAGAATTGCACATATGGATGACAAAAGATCTTTTAATACTTTTCTGGAAGAATGGTGCATTATTTGAGTAAAATGAAAGGATACCAATATTTTCGGCCATGTCTATTGTGACCAACGGGGCACGTACAGCCACCCTAACACAACGCAGACAGGCAGAGACTTGAGTTTGCCACACAACACACATTTTATTCACAGATGGGAAGTGCTTTTACTCACTCCCCACAGCACAATACAGTCCAAAGCACCAATACCAAAAGACAGTCCTTTTCCTTTCCTTCTTCTTCCTCCTCCGGCCTGCGGGAATCCATAGTGCCACAGCCACCCAGGAGGGCTGCCTTCTAGCATTCCAGGGGAGGTTATGCCTCAGTGATGTTCTCTCCCCAGGTCCTTCTATTCCATTGGCGTCCTGGCCGGGTGATGGCCAAGGCTGCCCGTCACACTATACAGTATGTAACAATGCTAAAACATAAAACACTATATGAAACAGCAATACAGATTAGCAAAGATACAGTACTACCTAAACTGGAAAATCACACATACACACATGCAAGAAAACGTTCCAGGCCAATTAGAGACTCAGTGACTATACCATGGCCATCAACAACAGACCGAAATCACAGGAGGAAGACGATCAAGGAAAACATATTAAAATGCAACTGTTACTTGAGAGTCACCATAGTGTGAAATTTGGTTAACTGCCATTAAAAAAAATTTCATTTTCTCCAATGTCATATAAAATAATCTATATGCGTGTCATTTAAAATGAAGGGTGTTAAAAGATCTTTCATTAAAATACTGTTGCAGCAACTATTCAGGATGGGTGCTCTTTTGGATTATGTAGTAATAATATTCATCTAACTTTATAAGATTTCTTTTTTTTTTTTTTTTTAACAGAATTTCAGTTTTTCACCTCTGCTTTAAGCAGTAGTTTAAGATAAATCAACTTCAAAGCAAAATCAACTGATTAACTAATATAAAGTTCTCTAATACAAACTGAATGAATGCACAGTTATTACAAATCAAATGACCCACAGCACGAGTTAAGCAGACTGCTCATTTCTGCTCAGACATGATGCACAATTATTTATTCCCAGTGAAATGTCTGAAATCAAATACGAAAAGGAGACAGATAGAAGATCATCCTTATAAAATTTCCTGAATAAACTACCCAGAGGTTTCTTTGATAAGGTGCAGCTCTCCAAAGGCTTCACGTTTCAGTATGTTTATGCAATATAATCCGAGGTTCAAAACTTGCATCCTTATTATCACTGAGATAAAGAAAATGTACTTACTGTAATTCTTATTTTACTTTCTGTAATTGTTAGCGAATGCTTACTCTCCACTAAATGTATGAAATAGTAATATTTTTTAAATTAAAACAGGTTCTTATTTACAATTCTTTGAAGCTATAGCCGTCCTACAGAAAGCATAGTGCAAAAACTTCTCCATGGGTATTAATTTGGCTCTCCTTTATGCCAAAATTTCTAAATTGTATTGATATATGGTACAGCCTACTTGCATAAGTAATTTGTGAATTAGAAATGACAGAAGTCAGTTTCTGAGTTCATATTTTCAGAACTGTAAGGTCACTGCCATTCCTCTTCCCAGCTAAACCTCAAGTGAAGATCGTGGTGGTTTTCTAGGCATTTTTCATTGATGTGCAGTGACCTCCACAAATCTGACTCTTAATATTAAAAGTACTGAACACAGGACTACATTATCCTTTGAAGCAAAAAAATGTGTTGTAGGACAATTTGGGCACTGCGGGTGCCTGTTAAGACAGCACATTTAACAGTGATGAAGACATCTATCTGCACCTTTCTCAAACCTACACTCCTGAATAAATGGCTAAAACTGAAATTCATATTAACACTTGGGTATGCAGCAGCTGCGCCTTATCTGGCAAGATGATCTACATTTCTTAGAATTACCAGCTAAATACCCAAGTTCGAACAAAGCGCTATATTTCAATGAGAAGCAGCCTTGATTGACAAATGACACACCAATAAGCTGACACTGTTTCTGTAACTGGAAGTGACCTTAATCCAGTCACCAGAGGTTACACCTTCCTTTAAAACTAGTTGCATTATTCTCTTCTTTCTCTTGCACCCTCTGAGACTACGCTCCCTGAAACCTAAAAGCTGATGAGCCACTCCCTCTTTAGGGAGCTGAAAGATTACAACCCTCTTTAACTTAAAGCTGGGAAAGTTTTTTATGAAACCAAAAAGATTATGAGTCTCTCGTTCCTTGGGGAGCTGAAAGCTGACAATCTCTTCCCTTGGTGGACCTGAAAGCAGAGATCCACTCTGCCAAGCCAAGTTCTATGTCAGTGACTGAGACCAGTGTTAGAAGCAGCTGTTTCTTCAAGAATGGAACTTCAGAGACTAAACTCTTGCACCAGAAAGAGTATTGCTTTTCCCTATGAAGTTCTAGAAGACACACCTAATAGCCTAACAGAAATGCACAGCACACCACGAACAAAGGACCAATTTGCAATGAGAAAGAGTGCACTCCAATGCCAAAAAGAATCCTCCACTTCAATCCAGAGTCAACACCCGTAACAGCTCCATGCAACATCAAACACTATCCTTAAAGACGCGCTATCTTAAAACTTTTTACCTGTCCCAACATAAATTATATCTCTAAATCGCAAGTAAACAGCCAGCCTCTTTGGTGTTATGTTTGGCCGTTATGTGCAAAATAGATATGGCATGACAGAAGTAATGGGGTATTTCACATTTTCATACATGTTACCAAAAATGGTCCTAAATAAGGATTTTTAGTTAATAGTTCTGGCAGGGACATAAACTAAAGTAAAAGCCACTGAGAGAGAGAGACAGTTCTCCAAAAATCATTCAGAATCCTACAGTGTCAGAAGTTAATTGTTTCCATGTTATATGTTAAAACGGCTGATCTTCTTACCGCATTTAACACTAAAGAAATCTAATAAGAACAAGCCATTCAGCCTAAAAACCTTGCAAATCCTATCCACCAAATTTCTAAAAAATAACATCAAGTCGAGTTTTGAAGGTCCCTAAAGTCCAATCCTCCACCACACTACTTGTTAATTTATTCCATGTGTCTATAGTGTGAAATGTACCATTTTCATAGATTCCAACTGTGCCCCCGTGTTCTTATTTAACTCATTTTAAAGTAGCGGACAGAATTCACTGTAGTAATTCCTTTGCACTGCGGTGGGTTGGCACCCTGCCTGGGATTGGTTCCTGCCTTGTGCCCTGTGTTGGCTGGGATTGGCTCCAGCAGACCCCCGTGACCCTGTAGTTAGGAATATAGCGGGTTGGAAAATGGATGGATGGATGGAAATTCCTTTGCACTGGATTAAAAATTTCAAGAATATCCACACGAGTGCTCACAGATGAAGAACAATCAGGTCACCCATCCATGTCCACTACTGCTGACAGTTTTGAATGCACCAGTGACATAGTTCTGCCAAACAGGCATGTGACCATATGATTGACACAGCAAACAGAGAGGGTTGATGTCCAGTGCGTTAAGTGCTTCACTACACTACTTTATAGGCACGTATACTTCAATAAATACTGTGATCAGGAAGCAGCCCTTTATTACAAATGCCTTAATAGTTCATCTTTTATTATGTAATCAACATATTAGGACAAAGTGGTGTCTTAGTTACAGTACACCAGATGCTGTTTGCTGATCAATCTTGCACACATTCACTTTACTTCTTTAGTAGGTTTTATCTCTGCCCCAAGCATGTCTTTGTTAGTACAGAGCTCATAAAGTCTCAGCCCTCACAAATCAACACTACAGTTTGACTCCGGACACATCCATGTATCTGGCTAGTGTCAGAGGTGTTCTGCAATGTAAAAAACACATCCTTGTCTCAAACCTTTTTCTGTTTCAGGATTATGCCACCTCCGTTTCCTCTGTTGCATCTGAGAAAGGAGAAAAAGGTGAAGAGTACTTCAGAAGTGCAACACAGGCTAGGCTGTGTTTTACTGGGCTAAGCTAGTTTTGAAGTGGAGCCTTGAGCGGTTTCGTGCTGTGCAATGTTCCAAAATACCTTTTATTACTTACTTAAAAGAATTTTCCCATACGGTGCAACTCCCACAGTTATTCACTTTCATTTATTTCAGAGAAGCTCCTTATCTGAACAGTTCTAAAGATCCAACAAAAACAGCTACCAAACTTTATCACTGTTCTGCTTACAAACACGAAAATAAATGAAGTGTCTAATGTCTGCTGACGTGACTTACTCACAATTTAAAAGAAACGAGAAGAAAATAAGAGACTTTTTCCACTGATCAATTATCTGTTATTTCCAAAAAACAAGTTTCACGTTTTAACAAAAATTTTACAAATTATTTTTTTTGTATGGACTACATGCATTTTTATAGGTACTAAAATATTCTTCCAATGTTCACTCTTAACAACTAAACTGCGAATTAATAAAGAATGATTTCCTCTGAATAGAATATATACCTTTAGAAAATGGCAAGGACATGGCATACTACAGTCAGACTGTGCCAAGGGAAATGAGCTGTAAGGCGATGTTTGGGATATTTGTTGTGCCACACATATACCACCTATTATGCAGAATTCGGGGGGAAAAAAAAACAAAAAACACATTTCTCGGTGGAGGTAATTACCTAAAGCCGATGTCACATTACATGTCTTCTTGTCTGTGAGGATGTTCAACTTGACAACTGCAGTTGGTGAGCTTGTTGCCAATCTGTATGTCAATTTGCATGACTAGAAATTGCTGGGGATGTCAAATTCCTGGGCTGCATAAGGACTTCCCAGCACAGTCTCAAATTTTCAAAGGATTGCAAGCTCCTTTGATCCTTTTGGTTTTTTACCTCTCTTACAATACTGATCATTCTGTGTGCAGGCAAGATAAACTTGGGCCTCCTTCCATGCAAGTTGGCAACAGTTTTGGTTTATTTGAATGTTTTAATTATTTGCCTAACTGTAGATATGGGTATTTTTAAGTGAGTAGTAATTTTTTTATAGCCATTCTCTGACACACTTCTCTCTCTCACTTGCATTGTGTGGAATTTGGCCTCTGTGCCACCTAATATTTAAACCCCAGCAGAACAGGAAGTCATCATTACTACTTGAAAGTTCCTAGACACTCTGATGAACTTGAAAAATTAAGATATAACTGGAAAAAAGCAGTTACAAATCAAACAATTCAGATATTAATAGTTACAAAGTGTTGTAATTTTATATAGTGTGGCCAAAATCTATGCAAATACCCTTAAATTAAAGTCTGCAATGTGCACTTTAATCACGTCTGACAGTAACTGGAGCTTGCCACTTGTAACTATTATGATTATATTTACAACCAAAACTCCCATTATTCCCAATAATTACCAGTTTCAATTCAAATGAATGCAGTTTACTGTAAAATTTGTGTTTTGCAATGACCATCAACTAAAGCCAAGGTCAGACACTACAAAAAGTGTGAACTGATATATGGAAGGAATGTTTTACTCATGGCCAATTGTATCTAGAATGTTCAAGTGTAAGGAGCTTCAGTGGACTAATAAAAGTAGCTCCTCATCAAAAACTGCAAATATTTTATACAGAAAAGTACTTACATAGTACTTCTGATACATTCAATTAATCAACAGCAGTAAAACCCAGGAAATTTCCAGGGGTGAAGCTGGGTAACATAGCTAGAAAGTAAATACAGTTGTCAAATTTGATATTATTTGATTCCAACTGCATTGCTGTGCATGTAAGAAAATTAAAATAGGCTTTGTCTCTCAAACAAATGCTTTATGATTGTTTTTCACTTTAATTAAACATATAACAGGAGGAAAGGGCAGCTAACCAGAAATGTAATTCTCTAAACTATTTACAATCTTGATTTAATTTCACAGCTTTTAATATACTAATGCAGTCATACAAATTACCAATTTCTTAAAATGTAGGGATTAGATACTAAGAAATTATCTTTGAATTAAACCTAGTTAAAAACGTAATCTAAACAATGACTCAAACCTAAAAATACAAAGCAGAACAAAGAAGAAAAATATGTTTGCATGTCAGGGTCCAATCGTGTGTGGGGGATATCTTTCTAGAAAATCTAATTCTTTTGTCTAGGAGGCAATCTCATCTGTTTTTTGAGTCATAAGTCCATGAGGTTGCCGTGCATTAGGCATTTCCCTAATAAACACTGAAAAATTACTCTCTCCTAGACTAACAATGTTAGGTTTACTAAAGACAAAGCAGACATATATACTTGTAATAAATTTGGGTAGATAAGGTTACAGTCTAATTGTATAAACAGATGTTAGCAACATTTTGCATGTGCTGAACTAGCGTACCAACTTGACCTGAATTGCCGGAGATCTCTAAAGTGAAACGATGACTGATGCAGTTTGCTATTAGGCATAAGCTGTATAAGAAAGTAATCTGCTATATTTGACTGCACCATAGTGGTGAGAATGCACCCCTCTACACTATGCATATTTATCATAGACAGTTTAAATACAAAATCAGTGTCACAGATTTTATTTGCAGTGTTATAGATAACACTGAAACCTACAAAATGTAACAGAAAAAAGCACAATATAAAAAGGTGCAAGCAACAGAAAACAACTCCCAAAAATGTACTCTTCAGTCCATTGGTTGTCATATTTTCCCTTCACAATACAGAGGTATACAGCACTGTACCATTCAAGGCCAAAATGGTGACATTTGATACTGGTATTTGTTCAAATGGATAAGACCACCATTGTTTAAAATTAAGTTAGTATGTAAATAAGATGATATTTCTGTACACATTTTACCTCTAGGTATGCATTCAATACCCAAAAATGGCTTTCAAGTATACAGTGAACTATAAAAGAATAAGGTTTATTCTAAACAAAGCAGTAACACTTGAAAAACAAATAATAAATGCAGGTCTAACTCTCTGTCTGGCTGAGAAAACTTCCTGTTGCAAACCCTTAGAACGGCTACCAAGAAAGTATGAGGAGTTTGCCTGTTTTTCATCTAGTCATTATACATTCTAGTCCATCTACCCCTTAAATATCAGGGAGTTGCTGAACTTCAGAAAAAGAGTTTTGCCTTTGCACAGCCTACTTGATCTTTCCAGGGTGCCTGATAAATAAGGAATAGTCAAGATAGCCCCAAGCCTTTTCTGGCTACAGTCAATGGGGTATCCAGAAGTCCATTAATGTGTATTTAAAACAAAACAAAAAAACTGCTAAGACAATCATTTTATTATTTTTTTTTTGTACGCTTATCTATAAAGATATTTTCTGTTATATTTAAAATCTTCCACTTCCTAAGTTTTCCTAATGACATAGTAACTTTTCAAGTTAAAAAACAGAAGTTAACATAAAAGGCTAAATTCCTTATAAACCAATGTAAACAGTAGCTTCTACTGCTAAAAAGACATTTTGGATTACTTGTAAAAAGTGCATTTTTCCTTTTAAAAACCCTTTACTGTAAAACAAAATTAGTTTTACTATTTGTAAATGATATTAAACTGTGACATTAATATTTTCATACATTTACACCGACTCATGCCGTAATTCAGAACATATTTAATGATAAAAACATACACATAGTGTCGATGTTTTCAGGTTTTAATCACGCTACCACCACTTGGTGCAGCAACTGTTTTTGCATGCTGTTGATCTGGACAGACATGCTGCCTAGCAGTGATCTGTGGTGAGCTCTCAACTCCTAGAAGACACTGTACCTGTAACATGTTGATAGGAGATGATGAAGTCTTTACACTGTACTTCTGCATTGTCTTGAAGGAGTCCTCATTTCAACATGACGGACCCTTAATTAAAGCTTCTTAAACATTAGTTTTTCGGAGTACACATGAAATTTAGGTTTCTTTTATCCAACATGAAGTCCTGCTTTCTCCAGCTTATGAACATTACAAAACCACAGATAAGGTACAAAAAAGCCTATAAATTAATCTGTATCAAGCTGAATAACTAGTGAACAGATTTACTGTCAAGCTTTTTTAGTTCAAAACATGGCAGCATGAATCACACTAGAAATAATTCTTCTTCTGAAATATAAAACTGGAAAACTTTAATTACTAGAATTTTTGATTAAACTCTATCCCTACAGTGTATGCTGCACTTAAAAGTAGAAAGTCTTCATAAAATTTATGGAACAAATACATCTATAGTAAGAGGCAAAGAATCGTATTGGCCTAAGGCTAATGTGTACACAGGAATATTCTCGATTTCCAAACTGGAGTTGGCGTCATGTAAGTTGTATTCTTCCATTCAGTTGTTGATATTCATGCAAATTAGAAACCTACATTGTAAAAAAATGTCTATGGATACAGTATATGTATATAATTGTAGTTATCTGTGTACTGTACATGTATATATTGCATACTACTTTCATGTTTAGAATTAAGTTTTTCTGCAAGTTATTTTATGTTATTTTTTTTTTTTTTTTAACATGTATAGCATTCCGAGATGGTTATCTGAAAATATAAACTAAACTGACTATATAAATTCACATTTGCACTGGCCATATTTATTAGCTGGTCTTTCATGGTGTATGCTGAAAATTACATAAATTAACATGGCTGTGCAGTATGAATCAAATTTCATAATGGACCTCCTTAGGAATTTTTGCATTTCATGTGACTTAAAAATATTATCTATTCATCATGTTACAGTTAGCTTATTTATTAAAATCGGCTTACTTTAACTTTAGTGTTCTTTATTATTGTTCATTTACTTTTTATCAAACATAAAAGTTCAAATTTGACTTTTACAGCATTTAAAATGAATATTTACTACATCATAATATATATTTAGATGGAAACACAATTACAGCATTGATAAGAAACTCTTAATCTTATATTTTTCTATGTACTTCCTTGAACAGTTTAAACTTGTTCTTAAAAGAGCGGTGAATCAAAATAATCTTTATTATTTTGCATTAAATTTCCATGTTTAGCGAAAAAAATAGCATTTGTGATTTTTTATTGATTGAAATTACAGTAGTTCTCAACTCTGCAGTGTTTTCACATTAAGTTTAAAATGCTGATGTCACTTGCCACTGACAGAAAGCACAGCCCTTAAAAACATCCATTCTTTTCTGACCTTTTCTGACTACGGTGGCTTCCTATAAAAGACCAATCTTCAAAGAGTTATAATTCACTGTATCACAACTGCCTGCACAAACAACAACTATAACAACTGTGAGAAAATTGGAGATGAAGAAGTAAAAAAAGGAATATGTAGCAAAAAGATAAGGCAAGGACACAGAGTGTAAGTAATCAAAAATTCAAGACAACAGGCATACAAGATTTAGTGGTTATGCTAGCCATACAGATAAAGCCGTAGCTCTGCTTGTTTCTTTCTTATTCTATGGGATGCTACGGTAGCTACTAAGCATGAGCCTTTCATGTGGTCTAGGCACCAGTACACAATTGTAGGTCATTATTTACAGCAGAGATTCACTTTGCTGCAACATCAACAAATCATTCTGGTTAAACACACTTCAGATAATAAAAGGTTTAAAACCATCACTTTTCAATAAAAATGAAATATTTTTGTAGATTCAATAACATAGCACAACAATTAAATGCTTTAAAGCAAATTTAAAATTCATTATATCTAACACATTCTAATTGATAATATAGCTGCAACAATTCCCACTTTATCCTCCTGCCTTCTGGGCAATCAAAGTCCCTTTAGGTTCACCACTAAATATAATTAGCAAACAATAATATACAGTATGAGTTAATGTATTTCTCTTTGGAATCATACACCCAAAAAATCTAACAGTCCAAAACTTTGTGCTCAAATACAAATGCAGAAATGTTTACTGCAAGAATGAATGGTTAACTTTATTTCACACCAATACCTGCCAAACAACCAAGTAAAAAAGGAGATAATTCCTCTTTTGACAACAAATAATAAGTCATTTCAAATTCGGGTGAATTACCGGCACACAACTTTTAAGTATGAACTGACACACAAACACAGCAGGAGACAAACACAATTAGATCAAAGCGTGTTATACTTAAAATTGACTGTTACTGAGATCACTAACAGACGCATGAAAAACCTGTTACTTCAATGCTTTAGCCCAGCTTTTTTCATCATGATCTAGAAGTCCTAATAATAATCTGTAAGCAAACATCTCAGAAAAAAAAATCATACTGCATGCTAATTATTCAATTAAATTTGATGTTACTTTATTTTACATTTAAGGTTTTACAGTAAAAGAGAGTGGGAGATAACTAGGGGTTCAAAATGGCAGAAATCTATTCAGCCTGTAAGGGTTAAAGTAATCAAGGGGGGATAAATAAATGTGATATGTTATAGTAGTGAAACCAAAAATAAATTAGTTTTCCATTCAAAGCTATTAAATCCTTTTCAGACTGAAGGATCTCCTCCTGGATTGTGATCAAATAAATATAATAAAAGTGATCTGCAAATAAAAAAAAGGTGGAAATCTGAAGATTTTAAATAAGACTCACCAAACTAGAAGTTCTATATCAGCAGAAACCTGGCCTTTTTTTATCATAAACAAATATTTTACTCTGAATATCAAAAGCATAAAGAGAAAGTGCTTGCTTTGCACTACTCACTTAGCAAGTTGCTTTTCTGCATCAGCACAGAGCTCCAAAAGGCCCATAAGTACAGCCGAGACATCCATGTACGGTTCCCAGACAGTGAATCCACGTCCAATGAGATCAATTGCAGTTCGGCGTATGGTGCTGTGTGCAGGTAGTTTGGGACTGGGTGGCTGCAGCAGAAGAAATGTGAGAGCCTTGCCTGGATTTAAAAGAAATGTAAAAAGGGGAAAAAGTCAATGATAACAGAACCAGAAAATTGATTTCCATGCTCGTAAAACCTATAAAAGTAACTGACTTTGTACCAGTTATTAGTAAACCTTTTATTACTGGGTTTTTTATCTTTTTGAGAAAGCATCTCAAAAATAATTGCTTTTCAAAATGTATTGATTTTTATTATTTTCATTTAGATGTTTTTAAAAGATTTCAATAACAAAAAAGTTTCTAGTTTTTGAATACCAATATACCTTCCAAATTTCTATATTAACTACACTGCATCTGTTAATAAAAAACTGCTTTTGTATTTCTGACTGTTTTTTTCCTTTACAGGGTCAGGGACACACAAAACTGGCAGAAAGTGAGCAACCCAGTTAAAGCAGAAACCTGGTGTCTTAACAATCCACGTTTACACGTGCAAGTCCACTTATGGAGTTCTCCTTTGGCAAAATGCTGCAACATCATTAAACTGCACAACAAAGAGTTAAACGTCATCATCGGCCACCTGTGAATCTGAAAACAAGCATGGAACTTGTGCTAATTTTTTTTTGTTTTATAATTATATTTAGTGCTTCGTCTCCTTTTATATTCCCATCCTAATACCCGAAAATTCAATGTATGCACACTGGCCGCTGCCTCACCAGATCACGCACAGTCAGGTCCATAAATATTTGGACAGTGACACAATTTTCATTATTTTGGCTCTGTACACCACCACAATGGATTTGATATAAAAATCAAGATGTATTTATAGTACAGACTTTCAGCTTGTGCTCAAATGTTGTGTAGGGGTTCTTCTTCACCAAGGACAGAATTCTGCAGTCATCCAGCTCAGTTGTCTTCTGTGCTTTTTTGCTGAGTTCACCAATGTGTTCCTTATTTTTAAGAATGTATCAGATGGTGGATCTGACCACTTCTCATGTTTCTGCTATCTCTCTAAAGGGGTTTGTTGCATTTTCTCTGCCTAATAATGGCCTGTTTTTACTTGCAGGGACAGTTCTTTGGACTTCATATTGAGAGTTCACAGTGACAGCTTCCAAATGCAAATTCCACACTAGGAATCAAGTCCAGACCTTTTACCTGCTTAATATTTAATGAAATAATGAGGGAACTGCTCATACCTGGCTGGCTATGGAACCCCTGGAAATGGAGGGGTTAGGCAGAAAAATAGATTTTTCCTAAACAGCTCATATGATATTTTTAGTAAACCCCTTAAATTTAATCTTAATTCTACACTTTAATGAAATAATGATTGCTTTATTTTAAATCCATTACAATGGCATACAGAGACAAAATTATGAAAATTGTGTCACTGTGCAAATACAGTACCGTATATATGCGCGGATAAGTCGGGACTTGATTTTAACGTATAATTTCTAGCATTTTATAATGTAGGTTGTATAAGTCGAATGCAGAAAACTCCTGCTATTAGTCCAAGAGATTATGATATGCTAACGCGCACCTGAGAGAGTAACCACGGAGTACAATGATTTTTTGTTTTTCTATGTATTGTGTCTACGTGACCACACGGTAATACCAGAACTATTCCGAAGCAAAATTTGCACTGATTTGTGTAGCTCACACCCTCATACACCTTTATTGTAAGAGCATCCCTTATCTACGATGGAGCATTTGATCAGAAGAAAATATGAAGCTGGTTTTAAATTAAACGTCGTTGAAGTAGCGAAAGAAATTGTTAACTGCGCTGCTGCAACAAAATTCGATGCGTCTGAGAAACTGATGCAAGATTGGAGGAGGCAAGAAAAATGTAAGTGTCGCATTTTGAATGGCCGTATAAGTCGGGGTCTGATTTTATGATCGATTTTTCAGGTTTCAAGACCTGACTTATACGTGAGTATATACGGTACGTATGGACCTGACTGTATCTATAGCTAATAGCTGGATTAAAACTAACCTGTGTCACACACACGTGCCTGGGAGGCAACTGAAGGGCTCAAAAAGGGATAATTCCATGCAAGACCAGTACACTGATCTTTCCTCTTTTTCATCTGCAGACCAACCATGGGAAATTCTGCCTGGACTCAACAATGTCACTTTTGGTCCATGGGCCCAATGACATAATTTCCGGTTCCTGCCAGAATGACATAATTTCTCCTGCCTGACTTCAAAACCGCCATGTTTTTCTGTCTGAATTGTTCTGTTTTGGATTGAAGTCTGTCGATACCTTTTCATTTTGAACCAAACCATCATATTTGGCAGCCTAATTCAGTACACACCGGACACTTTATTAATATGCTTGTTAGTGGATTACACACAGCAGACTGTTTTCTGTTTGGCTGTAAGATTGAGCCCTGCCACAGACTGGCATGCCAGTACTTGTGCTTCTTCCCTTATACCCAGTGCTGCTGGGATAATAATATACCAGTAACAATTATTTTTAATTCAATAAATTAAGTATTGCGTTAGGTTACTTGTTACTTTAAACACTGATCAAAATACATAACATATATTACTTTTTATGTGTTACCCCCATGAGATTGTGTTGCTAAATCAACTAATCAACATAAATTTAGAGATACTGAAATTTTGAGACAGATTACTTCAACTAGGGGAAGGAATAATGCGATATCCTGTGTACTTGCTTTAGGAAACTTATGTGGCTAAATCTTCCTGCTGAAGCTGAAAGTTGGTTTGAAGCTAACAGCAGTGCAGATAAACAGAGTGAAACAGACATACGCAGACTACAAAATACTTAACAGTATCCCAGTTAAATGTTTATATGGCCAAATAACCAAGTTACCTATGGAGATATCTATGTGTGTTAACCTGGCTCCTCAGACACAAATATCCGTGTTTTCTAACAGTAATAAAGGTTTATATGGCATTTTAGAAAATGTGCTCCTGTAAATAACCAGGTTATTAAAGCACATGTAAACACACTCATCGCAGCTTACTCCAATACCTTTTCTTATCTATAGGCAAGGTATCTTTCTAATGGTATATAGCTTATCTAACATGGTGTTAAAGGTTGGACAATAATCACTGTTTATATCTAGACTGTATCTCTAGCACCTTTCCTAGTCTGCAGAACAACAGTTTACAAAGCAATTGACATTTGACATCAATTGATGCCATTAGCAGACATCATTAACAATGTTTATCATGAGCAAAACAGCTGAAAAACATTTTTAAAAAAATCTAAGTCCAAGCACCTGAATAATGCAGGGCTAATATTTACTTGTATATTAAAATATCTGAGTGCTTTACACAAAACATCAAAAACCTGCCCCAATTACTGTAATTGTCCTCCAACATAATATAATTCAGGGTCACACAAAACAGAACTGGGTGGAAGGGGAAGCCTACCCACTGTGGGATGCAAACATACAAATCGGTGTGCATTCATCACACCAAGCTAACTGTACACATGTTTTTGGTAGGGGAAAATATTACCAGCATAGACAGAGCATGCAAAGTTCATGTTGACAGCAACTGAACCTAAATTTAGAACACAGTCTATCTTGCAACACCACTATAAACGCCTTTCATAGGAAAACATCCTTTATTGTTTATCACAAGTGCAAATCAACCCTTTACATTGTACTAAATAGCCGTAGTCAAATGCTTCAGACAAGATTTGAAGGAACTGCAATAAAGGTGCCAAAATTAGCAACAGTGAGGGACCAAAGTCACTGCCACAGTGCCTAACCATTTCACAGGTAAGAGTAAAATCAGAATTGAGGTGGTGAGTATGAAAAAAATGTTGCACACTTTAAAAAAAACTGGCAAAGTATAAATCTGCATACTTGAATCTGAATTATATATCCTCTCACCCTTGCAGTCACTCTCAGTCCAGTTGCTCTTGTGAGGGTCAACAGCATCCAGACCATCATGCCGACAACGTCCATAAATAAAATGTATTTTTATTATTATTGGTTCTTATCCCAGTGGCACGTCAGATCCACCCTTGTGGGAGAAAACTGGAACATCCTTAGCAGTTCTAGACCAAGGTTCTTCAATATTGTCAAATTCTTAACTTTAGTGTGCAAAGTAACTTCAGTTCATCCTTTTGTATGTACAACATTTGAATATAAATTTAAATATAAATTGACGGATGTTATGCTTAGACTATATAATGCACTAAAGAGCACATCTAGAGTACTGTGTGCAGTTCCAGTCACTACGCTACAAGAAATACATACTTTAGAATATGGAAAAAACTTTCATACCAAAATACAGATAACAGGGCTACAGTATTGGATCGATGCAAAAGGCCCCTGAACTATAGTTCGCAAAAGGGATCTGATTTAGGGGTCATCATGTTTTGGATTCGCAGGTGACCGGTCTCAGTTCTCTTTTATTTCTGAGGTAATGCTGGTGTTCACCTCCTCACAGATCCTAAATGTTTATGCCTTGAAATGTTTTACCTGGATTGGGTCAGACTTGAGTAATGCAACATTCACATGATGTATGTATCCACAAAATTAGTGATATACACTTCTGGTTAAAAATTTTAGAACACCTTAGTTATCCCAGTTTTTCTTCAAATTTAATCATCTGAAATGCAATTAATCACCTAAAATGGTGAAAAAGTAAGCAGTTGGTTTAAATTTAAATTTAGGTTAGCAAAAACTGAAAAAAAATAAATAGAGTATTAAAAATGGGCCTTCTTCAGGGGACAACTAACCTACAGATGCTCTGCAGCAATGAAAGTCAATTAAACCTTGCAAGTTGAAGGAAACAATTTGCAGAGGTGTCCCAACTTCTGTTGATTACTTAAAAACCTTCTGTCTGTCTTAAAGCAGAGTTAGAACAGACTGGGTTACTATACCCTCTAAAGTATTATTTGGACAATATTCTAGTGATAAAAGCAAGAAAATGGTAATTAAGAAATGAAATGAGACAGGGCATTATTACTGTTAGATGTATAGGCCTTTCATTTAGAGAAATTGTGCAAAAAACAAAAAAATCAGTGCGTATGGTGTCCCACACAATCCAAAGGCAATCAGAAACTGGAAGAAACTCTGATAGGAAGAGATCAGGCAAAGTCATAACCCAATCAGAAAACAAGTTTCTGAGTGTCACCAGCTTGCGTGATCACAGGCTCCTCACAACATAATAGCTTCAAGAACAACTTAACAGTGGTCAAAAAAGCAAGTCTCAGTTTCTACAGTGAAGAGGAGACTTTGTGTTGCAGGTCTGACAGGCCGAGTAGCAGTACAAAAAGCCATTCCTTAAAGGACAAAATAGGGCCTTGAAATTTTGTCTGTGGCCTACTACAGACTGGAGAGAGGAGTGGGGAAAATGGAAAATGTATTAAGCAATAAAATATTTACATTTGCAAGTGCTCAGCATTTTCTATTAAGAACAAAATACAGATGAATTTTACCATTAATTCTTTTGAGCTTTAATTTGTTAAACCTGTTTGAAAACAGTTAACCGCTTGAATTTGAGAACCAGCCTAAAAGTACATTTGGGGAAAACTTCTTTAATTTAATTTTAGAAAAAGTGCATTACAGCCTATGTTGCACCAAAATGGACAGTATACACGGATCAGCAACATTAAAACCACTGACAGGTGAAGTGAATAACATTGATTGTCTCGTTACAATGGTACCTGTCAAAGGGATGGATGTATAAGACAGCAAATGAACAGTCAGTTCTTAAGCATGATATGTCAGAAACAGGAAAAATGGGCAAGCACAAGGATCTGAGCAACTTTGACAAGGACAAAATTGTGATGGCTACATGACTGGGTCAAAGCATCTCCAAAATGACAGATCTTGAAGTTTTGTTCCCAGTATGCAGTGGTTAGTACCTACCAAAAGTGGTCCAATGGAGGTCTACCGGTGAACCGGTAACAGAGTCATTGGCCCGTAAGACTCAATGAAGCACATGGGGAGCGAAGGCTAGCCCGTCTGGTTAGATACCATAGAAGACCTACATAAACTGCTGAAAAATTGTACTGTTGGCTATGAGTGGGAAGTGTTAGAACACACGGTGCATTGCAGCTTGCTGAGTATGGGGCTGCACAGACACAGACCGGTCAGGGTGGCCATGCTCACACCTGTGCCCTGCTAAAAACTCCTACAATGAGCACATGAGAATCAGAACTGGACCATAGAGCATTGCAAAAAGTGACCTGATGTAATGAATCTCATTTTCTTTCAGATTATATGGATGGCCTGATGCGTGTTGTATTGTTTACCTGGGGAAGAGATGGCAGCAGGATGCACTACAGGAAGAAGGCAAGCCAGCAGCGGCAGTGTGATGCTCTGTGCAACATTCTGCTGGAAAACCTACTTAAAGATTGCTGCAGACCTTGTACATCCCTTCATAGCAACAGTGCTCCATGATGGTAGTGGCCTCTTTCAGCAGGATAATATGCCCTGCCACACTGAAAAAATTGTTCAGGAATACTTTGAGAAACAAGAGTTCACAGAGTTGACAAGGCCACCGAATTGGCCACCAAAAACAAAACCGATTCTTGGAGGACCCCAGGCTCAAGAAATACAGGACTTGAAGAATATGCTGTTAATGTCTTGGTGGCAGATACCACAGGACACCTTCAGAGGTCTTGTGGAGTACATGCCTCGACAGGTAAGAGCTGTTTTGGTGGCACAAGGGGGACCTACACAAAATCAGGCAGGAGGTTTTCATGTTTTGGCTATTGGTATTAGTTAATTAATATTATCTAGTATTAAGAGATGGCCAGATGAAGTGTGAAAGAGATAAAATAGATAAATGTTCACAAAAATAATTAAGAAAGGAGGAAGGAAGCTTTAATAACTAAAATGATACATTAGGAGGACAGTTTAAAAAACCTTCAGACATCATCATGACAATCAAGGATATGACAGCAACGCTAATAATAATACATAAGAGGACGAAAATCAGAGCTGGCACTACATATAGCAGATTAAACTGAAGTGTTCCAAAAGAATTCTTTAGTCTGCTTTGAGCAAGAAGTCTGCAGCAAAACTGAAAAGCGTATGTATTACTTTAGAATTATGTTACAGGATTCAAGGGGAATATTAAGTTGTGTACATTTTTTATCACAGACAGATGAACAGAAGTCTGTAGTGTTTCAAAAGCTGTATCATTTTAGAACATGAACCAAGGTAATATGAGGGTATCTAAATCTAGAAGTGACAACAAAATCAAGAAAAAAAGATCAAGAAATGGGGTTAAAGCGATCAAATTTAGGAAATGGTGCTATAAGGATACTGAGAAGACAATTTACGAAGGAATCACCTCAAGATCTATTTACAAAATGGCAATAAACATTTGAAAAAATACTTGAGAAATTTTTATATAGACTGGTGGTGCTTATTTAATCTGAAAATTAAACTGGGGGGTAAACAACTTATTCTATTTTAACCCTTTTGTTAATGTTCATTGCTGATGCTAGCAGCTTGCAGCACTTACACACAGAGGATGTGGACAGTTACTAATACTAACCAAAGATTCCGTGACCTGCGTAAAGAGGTTGCTGGTAGTATGAGGGACCAGGCAAGAACCTGGACTGGATGTAACAACAGTCAATCACAGGTCCCAATCACACATATAACCCTACTAACTCTGGGCCAATTTGGAATTGCTTTTTAACCTAACACACACACACAGCCACACCCACATCTTGGGGAAGTTAATAAATATGAAAGTGTTAATAATTCTTCTAGAACTGTCTATTAAATATGGCATGACTGCTGCATCAGATAACAGAATACTGTACAAAGAAAAATCTCTCTCTTTAAGACACTACAAAAAATGAAATCTATTAAAATATTAACAATAATGCATGCTATACTGTTAGGAGTAGACAGTATGGCCCCTTATAAGTACAGAGAAACTGACAAGCACCACAATAGGACCCATTAAGTCCAAATTAGCGTGACAGGGACAAGAGCCTATATTGTAAGACAGACTTGACACTATCCCTTTTTTGTATGGCTGGAACACAAGTCTGGGCTTAAAATGCCAGAACCAAACACTCTTAATGTCAGCCAAAAAGTCTCAGCTTCTATGATGGGGCACCTCGCAGCCTCCACACTCCCGATCCATCTGATAAGGTGATTGATCACAGACAGCACTCAGAGACAGCTCTTAGTGGTACCAACAGTACAACCAAGTTTGAACAAAGAACCATAACACAAGGATGAATAACATTGAACTTTACACTGATTGTCAACCAAAAGGATGGGCTTATGTGCACCCAAGAAACCAATGGCAAGACCTCTATTCCTTCCTTTAAAAATCCTTTACAAAATCCAGATCCTTGCTTTACTCTACCAACTCACTGCTCAACCTGGCCTTATCTTCGGCTATCCAAAGCAGAAACCCAAGAGTTTACAAAGTGTAGCGGCAACAAAGAGTAATCCCTATCACTCTGAAGGGTAATTAGGGCTGGACTGGAAAAATGGAAGACTGTCCATAACAGGAGTTAGATGACGGGTGCCTTTAGTCTAAACCTTGCTAGACAGCGAGTACCTGAGCATCTCAAGACTGTGCTGCAGGAGTTTCTCCCTTGCACTTTGGAGCTTGTTGTTGATATCAGTGGCTGTCCTCACAGGTGGCGCAGTGGTAGTGCTGCTGCTTTGCAGTAAGGAGACTGTGGAAGATTGTGGGTTCGCTTCCCGGTTCCTCCCTGTGTGGATAGCGCTCTGAGTACTGAGAAAAGCGCTATATAAATGTAATGAATCATTATTATAGATAGATAGTTAGATAGATAGATAGATAGATAGATAGATAGATAGATAGATAGATAGATAGATAGATAGATAGATACTTTATTAATCCCAATGGGTATTGTTATACTGGAGATTTTTTTTTTGTCTTCACAGCTGTGATATTTCTGTCATCTAATGTAGTTGTTTTCCTCTGTTGCCCTGGTTGTTGCCAACTGCAAAGTACATCTGCGGTTTCATTATAATACCACCAAAAGAAGCACTCTCTGTATTCTTAAGCTATTAAGATGCTTTCCCGGGTGGGTGGGTGTTAATAAAATGACCCATGGTTAAAAATGTTTTTGGTTAATTTTCCATCCCCTAGAGCCACTTAAGCTCACTAAACAAGGTCCCAAAGTACAGCTATAAGCTTCCCTTCCTCATTTATTTAGGCTAGTAGCTATGCAATAAAAACACAAACAATGCAACTGGCTTAATATAGGCTTAAAAGTTCATTTTTGTGTAAATAGGTAACTGTTACATAAACACTGCCACAGGTAGTTAGGACATATATAGATAGGCAAAATACAAAATATAACTAAGAGGTCATTTGCAAATTATTATTGTCTATACTTACTATTACTTAGACATCATTGTACATTTGGACAACACTTTTTCCATGGTGAATAACATGATCAAGATACTTTAAAACTAATGACTTTTATATTTTAGAAACTCAAGCATAGGCAGTTTAAGTGACTTGCTCAGATTCGCAGCATTAGTCAGCAGTAACACTGGTTTAAAGCCTAGTGCTTCAGACTGTGTCACAAGTAACAATGCAGTTACGTTCTTTAGAATGCATTTACTACATTAACACAATAATAATTCTTTGCATTTATACAGCGCTTTTCTCACTACTCAAAGCGCTCAGCAATTGCAGGTTAAGGGCCTTGCTTAAGGGCTAAACAGAGCAGTGACCCTTTTGGCATTTATGGGATTCAAACTGGCAACCTTCCGATTGCCAGTGCAGATCCCTAGCCTCACAGCCACCACTCCGCTTAATTGGACCTACAGTCAAATCACCTAAACCAGTGGTTCTCAAACTGTGGGGAGGGCCCCCCTAGGGGGGGCGCGAAGTAACAAAAAGGGGGGCACGAAGATGTGAAAAAAAGAAAACAAGAATCGAAAATATGAAAAATACATCTCTTGAAACCAAAACAAATTAACTTAAAATACATTCTGATACTAGAAAAATAAATATAGAGTTAGATAAATGTCGATAAAAGTTAAGTAGGTATAATAAAATATGCATCTATGATATATCATTAATTAAAAAAGAACAAATTGGTATTAGTGGGCTCTTTTCAAAAAAACGTTAGCGGGGCACGATTAAAACTGTTATAAAACTCGTTATAAATACTTAAAAGTTGAGAAATGCTGACCTAAACCATATATATGATTTGAACCATATGAAAACTCGAGCAGTTTCCAGTTGATCGTATAATCAGTGTACAGGCAGTGGGGATAACATGTACAAAAACATTGACACACAATAATCCGGTAAAATTGTTGGCTTGTATTGGGGGTTAGGGGGTGCCAACCAGGATCCCGAGCTGTTTTATCATGTGGTGAGTGTGGCAGCGCGCTGTAGCAGTGCATGCTCCCCAGTCTGACCTGACCTGAAGGATGAGCTGTGTGAGTCTGTTTTATTGTGCTGTGTTGAACTTTCCAGAGTAGGCTTCAGCCTTACGTCTCACGCTGCTGGCAGTGAGTATACTGTAGCTTCCGTGTCCATGAAATGGACTAGCACGATTTGATAATGAATGGATACAGCCATATGCACTACGAACTGCATATACATACACACACATGCATTCAGTAAATACACACACTTGATAAAGATTATACAGCCAAAAAATGGTGTTTCAGACATTTTTTTTATCACACTAATACTTGAGCACATAACAGACAATTACTAATGCTAAACGTTTAGTAAAGTAAAAATAATGTGTTATTATTTATACATTTGCATAAAATAGTAATATACAGCATGATTGTTCCATGTTTGGCGATGTAGCCACATTGCTCCAGAACTGTGTATGAAGAGTGCGTATTTACCTCTCTCTGCCTATCCTCAGGTGGTCTGTTCTGTCTAGCATCCCAAAGACATGCTGGTTAGCCCGAGCACTATAATGTGCGGTTGTGTCCATGAATGTGCCCATTACTAGACTCATACTCTGCTCAAACAGAGTCAGGGTTGGATTCTGTCTGCTGCCTGATGCTTCTGAAGCAAACATCAGGTCTTTGTGGCTCTTAATGAGAAAATTGTGCATCCATCCATCCATCCATCCATTGTCTAACCCAGGGGTAGGCAACGTCGGTCCTGATGAGCCGCAGTGACTACAGGTTTTCATTCCAACCCAATTGCTTAATTAGAAACCAATCATTGCCAATCTCAGACCTTATTTAATTTTATGGCTTGTTAGTCTGTGCAATGTAAGGCTCTTATATCGTAGATTTTTTTCCTTTCCAAGGATATCATCCAAATGATATGAAGCCTAAAACAGATCATTTTCAGTCTGTCACATTTTTCTATTAAGTGTTTTATTAAATCAAACCGTGCATGATGAACACACACAGATGTAACTGGAAAAAAGCTAGCTGGAGAACTGCTGGCTGCTTTGTCTTTTACATCTTATTGCTAATAAGGAGCAATTAAAACACTGAATGCAGCAGTTTAAGATTGAAATAAGCAATTAAGGTTGGAGAACCTTAACAAGCGAGACCACTAAAATGAAGCATTAAAATGTCACTTAAGCAATATGTGCTTCATCAGCAATAATTGAGTTCTCGTTAAGGAACTAGGTTGGAACAAAAACCTGCACATACTGCGGCTCACCAGGACCGACGTTGCCTACCCCTGGTCTAACCTGCTGAATCCGAACACAGGGTCACGGGGGTCTGCTGGAGCCAATCCCAGCCAACACAGGGCACAAGGCAGGAAACAATCCTGGGCAGGGTGCATAAGGTAAAATTAACTAATGTGAAAAGCAGATCTTAGCCTTGAATGTCACACTAAAATCGTATTAGTTGTGAAATACAGACATACAAAATCATTACTAAGTAAGCTAGTGCACCATAACTTTATATACAGATCGATTTTTTTCCGTGTAACAAAACTTCTGTGGGTTCACCTTTACCACAACCAGGTTTGGGGAGAGGATATTCTAACTTTTTTGAAGGTTATTCACATAACATTTGTAGCAGGCATACCAAACTTTAAGAACATATCTTTTTCAAGTATAACAAACCCCAAGGGTACAAAACACATTCGTAAGGCAAACCTGCTCCTGAGAAGTACAATGCAGGAAAGTCTGTTACATGAGTGTTGAAATAAAAACACAATAAAACTCTGTATTTCTTACCTTTTCTTATTCAACCTGTGAACATAGAATTAAGCCCTCAATATTAACACTGTCTCAAACTCTAAGTGGTAATTCCTTATAAAATAAAGTGTGACCATACCATTTATTGTACACATGAGCACCTCTGATTATTCAAATGAGTTTTCCAAGTCACTCTGATTCTCAAAAGCTGCCGATCTGCAACAAAGAGTGCTTTCTAAAGACAGCGTTCTGATATGTCAAAAGTATTAATCTTGAACAGACCCCCCCAAAAAAAATCACATGCACCAAAAAAAAGGGAATCATTTCACTGCCCGTTTCTTCAAACAGACATCTTTGTTTAAGCTTTGACTTGGCTTAAATGAATGAATTAATATTGACAAAACATCAACTAAGCTAATGAGTTGTTAGTTAAGGCAATAAACATGTCACATTAGAGTCAGCACGGTAAAGAGGTAATTAGCCCTGGAAAAGCTCTGCTGATTGGAGCTGTTGAGATCCCCACTCTTAACCTTTGAGTCCATTATCAAGTGCAGGACGAGCAGAGCTATGCTAATGCGAATTCTTCAACTGACAGCCGTGCTTGCTCCCTAAGTCAAGGACTACATTATCAGTAAAGCGTTCATCAACACACAGGATGGGTGAATTCAGGGAAATAAAATCAAACACTTGCTATAATCTGAATGAGCCAAAAATGAAAATGATCAGAAAACAGCCCAATCACTTTCCTTTTTCATGTTCTGTATATGGTTCAATGCAAATATCCTCCACATACTAAAAACAACAATGTATACACTTAAGTACTACTAGTATAACTAAAGGATGGGTATGCTGACCAAAGCATTTGGCTGAAATTTGTCTTTGATCAAAAATACCAAACAATCAGTTTAGCATATATTATTTTGGATCTTACAATAATATCTAGGGAATAACCTCATTGCATGGTAGGACTATACGACATGGACAAAATGTCATGCTGTCAGTATATTCCTACATACAGTCATGTACTTGCAATATTAAAAAAAAAATAAAATCATTACATTTTGACACTTCCATGTCAGATACTTGAAAGCAACTGCAAAAGCCAAAAGTGATAAGCCTGCTTCTAAAAACTGAAACAGAAAAATGAATACCTGCTATTCTAAACACAAAAGTATCATAATAATGTTTGAAAACATCATTTTATTAAGGGTGACATATGGTCAGTTCTGCTGCCTCACTGATGCATAATCATGAATTTGAATAATGCGCCAGATTGCCTTGTTTATGAGGGGGAGATGTCATGGAGGTTGGGGATGAGGATAATGGATGTTCTTCCTGTGTTCATGAGGGTTTTTCTCCAGGTATTGTAGTTTTCTCTCCATTTCGCAAAGACATGCAAGTCAGGCTACCTAATGAATATAAACTGGAGGGGTATGAATCAATATGCTTGAGTGTGTGATACATGGTACTTGAGCAACCTGGGGGTGGACTCTTGCTTTAAACCTAATGCTGTGTGCATAGACACAGGCCCAATGAAAAATGGACCATAACGTTTGTATTATTTTACTCAGTAGTACCCATTTTTCAGTGAACTACATTATAAAGCTGTAATATCAGCTCTCCTCACCACAAAGGAATTTACAAATATACCACAACATTTTCAGACTTGCTTAATTCAACTGATGGATGCCCATCCTGGTAGCATTAGGCACAAGGCAGGAAACAGCTCTGGACAGGGTTCTACTTATGCACCCATGCAATCACTGATGGGTCAGTTATGAAATCTCCAATCAACCTAAATGGGAGTATAAATAAGTACTGGAATATTTTTTTTTTATTTTTAAAGTAATAACTAGACATTAAATGAATAAAAACGTGAAACAGAGAGGCACAGATGCTACCACTGCCTTTATCACACCTCCAAGAAAGTGAGTTCAGAGCCAGGTCTAGTGCAGCGTTCTGCACATCCTGCCCATGTCTGCATTGGTTTTCCTACATTTACTCAAAGTTTGTACCTCCATCCCATAAATTCAGTTCAGTTTATTTTTGAATAGTGCTCTTCACTGAGTGTAGGTACAGAGTGCCGTGACAAGTTCTCAGGTAAAACACATGTATAAATTTTACAAATTACTAAATACAAAATTAGTACACATAAAGACACACATGCTTGCTTAAACTGACATGAAAACAAAGTAGAAATTGATTAACATAGATGGGGCCCAGCAACATCTGTCCTTTTGATGAGCCATGGCCAGTTGGCAAAAGAAGAGACAAAAACAAAAAACTCTAGTCAGCAGCATCCTTGGAAAAAATAAACCTCTAGCAGGCACCTGTGGTCATAGTCCTAAAGACCTCGGCCAAGTAAATACTTAAGTTATGTTAACTGGTGGTGCTATATTGGCTCAAGTTGGTGTGAGTTTGCTTAGTGATAAAGTGGTGTTTCGTCCAAGAATGGTTTCTGTCCTGCATGCAAAGCTGCTGGGAATTTCCTGTTACTTGGCATGCAGTACTAGCATAAATAAATTGCTATTGTTACATTACATTATCTCTCTTATGTGGCTCAATGACACTGTGAAACCTTTTTTACATTCTGATCCTTTTTATGCAATAAAGCTCAACATAAAAGTAGATACATGGCATTTACACTTACTTTGGGGGACGAGCACTTTGAAGATTGTAAGGTACAAGTAGAGACTTGCATTAAACAGCAGTCAGAAAGGGAATTTACTTTGACACTGAGGACTGCTGCTTGTGATTCCTGCGAAGGATCCTTGTGAATAAAATATACAGTACTTGTTTGGCCAGGTGTTCTGCCTGGCATTTAAACAACTATGAGAAACCCAGCGTAAGTAGCTATGTATCAACTCACTTTTGCTGTGGACGATCAAATAGAACTGCTGGTACAGCATTACATGACGCGTTATTGTTCACGCTGTCACTAAATTTGGACAAAGTACATACATACATACATATATATCCATCCATCAGGTTGTTGCATATTTAGGTGTCTCTGGTATTGCAATTATAGAAAGGTGTACTGCATCTACTGGCGTTGAGTATATTTTTATTTTTTTCATAGTCTTATTTCATGAACCTGAACATCAAAGTTGTCATGAAATGTGGTGTTTAACATTAGAGGTGCCTAAAGACAAAACACACTTAATCTTTTCAGATTCTCTTAAGTACTGCGCTGACTTGAACTAGCTACTTGCTACAGCAATTTGTGGTCTTTTTAAATCTTGAAAGTCATGTAAAGTTGAAATCCATGTAATTTAAGAAAATAATTTTTAAAAGTTCTGTCTATCAGATGTATCCATGTTTTCATTGAAAGTACTATCTACAAACCAAATCAGGGAATGATCAAAAAAGTTCATGGTGAGTACAATTTTATTTACATATATACATTTCTACTAGAGAGTCTAATTTATAAATCACACCACCCTAGGCAACACCTTTCATCTTTTCTGTGAAGAGGATGAAGCTTCTTCTTACCCAAAATGAAAGACATGTACACTGTAAGATTTCACTTAATTCACTGGATCATATCAGGTATAATTAGAGGAGACATGCAGTGATAAAACAGGTAGTACATACACAACCATGCATCAACATTTTTTTTTTTTTGCATTTCTTTTTCTGAATGTGTTTTTAATAAGAACATTTCAACTAGAAAGCAAAACACTGGTCACAGTTGTCTAATTAGAAAAATTGGGCCCTAGCTCAGGCATATTTTGAGTGATACAGTACATGTTTACATCCAGAACCACCAACCTTCCAGCATTGTGAGCAAATCATAAAACAAACTTGTAAAAGAATTCATAAAAAATGCCTGCTTAAGTGAGAAATATTCAGTGGGAACCAAGAAGTTAATGAGTCTGTAAATCCTGTTTTCTTGCAGTTTACTTATATGTTTGACAATGAATAGTGTAACGATTCTGTACTTGAACGTACTGTTTTAACTGTAAAACAGTAGCTAATAATCTAGGAGAACTAAATTAACTTAAATGAAGAAAGAAGCATTCATACAATAACACAATGTGCAAGTAAAACAGGACATGCTTAGAATAAATAAGCATATACAGTATTGTTGTTAAAAAAAGGCCTTAATGTGTGGAAATGTAGTCTAAAAAATATTAAATCAATATTACATTACTAGAAATATTCATCTGCTCTGAAAGTAATATATGTGAAAAGCAGCAAAACAGTGGTAAGTACAACTTATCCATACAACATTTCAGGCTGAAAAAGTAACACAGCACATGATCTTTTTAAGCACACAGGAGAAGAAAGAGAAATGGGTATGTGGTCTGGGGTGGATATTTATACAGTACACCCCCAAAATTTGCGTGGGTTACATTCCTAGAGCACCCACGAATTGTGAAAAACCGAGAATTTTGGATGTGGTTAACAAAATGCCTATTTTTATAGTTTAAACCCATAAATGCTCCAAAACACTTTAATTTAATTTCAAACTCAGCTTAATACATTACCTAAAAAAAAAAAGAATGTACAGGTAAACCTGTATACTGTACAGTACTGTACTGATGTCTCCCGCAGTGCTAGAATGTAAAATACCGATGTTACAGCTATATGTACTGTAATTCATGCAAGTGCGTTTTCATTGCCTGAAGCCTTAGAAGGTGCAGGGCTTTTCAGTGGCATCTTGGGGCTTTAACCCTTAAACTGCCACATACTTGGGGGTTAATGCATCCCTGGACGCCAAATACTTTTTTGTTGCACTTCTTAAGTAAATGTCACAATTCACAACGAAAAAGTGAAATTTTAATGGAACACATTTTTTTTTCATGCAAAGAGCATCACAATTACTGCAACAGTGATCATTTTACACACTGCTAATGAACTGTAAAAACTATTTAAAAAACTACTGGAACAATATGTACAAGGTGCAACTAACGCCATGGATGAAATTCAGTAAATCACCGAGCCAACTGCAGTTGAACTGGCTGCATGCAAGCACACAGAGGTAAGCGCTGATGCCTGCAGGCAAGTCTAGTGCACAGCGGCTCAATCCCAGGGACAGTGAGGCTGCAGTGCTGCAGGGGCTGGTAGTGGTCATAAATGTACGGCAGTGACTGATCAGCTCCTGCGTGCTCGCAAATGGCACTGGGAAACGACTATAGCCGGTTGTGGCAGTTTAAGGGTTAAGAGGAACAAAACCGAAAACACAAGAACACTCAGCTGGAGATCCATCACAGTCAATCAGCAGCAAGGAGAAATAAATAATGCTGTAGCAGTCCGGTGCCGCTAACATTCACACCGTCGAGAAGACTGTGATTTATTTATTTTTTATGATGGAGATTCCAGGGACGCACCCAGCCTTGACCCGACCTGCATGCACTCACAAACAGAGGCAAAAACAAAGCAAACCAGTAATCAAACAGCAAATAAAGAATGTAATGAAAACAAATGAAATGAATGAAAACGACGATACCACCCCTGTTCCCCTTACGGCGATTACACATTAAATACAACAAAGCACCAACAAAACACACACAGTAAATCATGAAAAACATTCATGACTAATGGCAACGGATGAAATGTAATGATGAAAAGAGATAGTACGGAGATCCGCACGTTGAATGGCAATGTAAAGATAGTCCTACCGCTAGTTCAGAAATGCTGAAGACGGGTAGACGGATTCAGAAGCGCTCCTTTCTTTGCAGGATGGCCATGAATCCACTTACAGTCCTCATGTAGACAGGCAAATGGCAGACAATCCAGACGCCAACCACAAAACGATGCAGGACAAAACGAATAAGTACAGGTGACCCAACAGAAGGCAGGCAGACAGGAACTTGAGACACAAATTACAAAAACTTTTTTTTTTGCTTTTGGTCACAGGCGGCCCCTTTTAAAAAGCCGCGCTGACATCCTTTGACCTCAACAGCCCCTGCACCCTCAGCAGAAGACCAATCAGAGCCACTGTAGGGACTGCTGGGAGTTACAGTTTCAAATTCTATTGGCTACTTTCACCATCCCAAGCTGCGTTTTCCTCTACAGTTGCTTCCTGTTCTCTCTACAGTACAGTATTGCCACGAAAAAAGCCATAAAAATTGCGGAGGATATTTGCGGTTTCCGCTAACAATTATTAGAATGACTGAGGCCGCGAACTCTGAACAGCAACTTCCAAATGTATTGCACCATATTGTCTGCATTGGAAAGCATTATTAGTGTTGCTGCCTCACAGATCCAGAATCCTAGGTTTAAAACCCATGCCCATTTATTGTCCACATGGAGTCTACATGTAGTCCTGTGTCAAGTTTTCCTCCAAGTACTCCAGTCTTCCTTCTACAACATTGCCATATAAAGGTTAAGGTGACTGGTAACTCCAAAATGGTCCTGTGTGAATGTGGGTTGATGGGTGACTGACTGATTGCTGATGATGGATCAGTGTCCTGTCCAAGGCTGGCTCCTGCCTTGCCTCTGATGCTGCTGGGGTAAGCTGTGGCACACTGTAACTGTGAAATGGGCTAAGTGAATTTGAGAATGTAATGTTATTGCCTGTATTGTGATGTGCACAATGGCTCTAATAAACTGGCCACAAGTAAGATATGGTAATCTACTAATTTATCATGTTTGTGAAGCAGCATATGCTTTAAATACAAGAAAAAGAACACCTTCTCTAAATAAGAGACAGATAACCAAATACTGCTCTTATCTCGTTAGAAATGACCAATCCTTTTCGCTTATTTCTAAGGCCTTGTTACTGTATATCTAACGACACAATTTTTTCAGCTACTCAGCACCTGCAGTAGAAGAATCAAAAGTGAAAGCAAAATCAATTCTGGTTCCAGGAGAGAGAAAGTGGAGGTAAATGAGAATGAGATTGAGACTGCTTAAAGGCACAGTTTTCAAATATGATGCCAGTGCAATGCAGTGTATGTTGTAAAGTGTCTTTAACACCAAAATGTTGTCAGACATTTTTGTACGTCAATATTATGCAGAAATGGCATGGGCATGCACTTTCACATAAGGTGTCCAGAGCGGGCTGCATCTCTAGAGAACCTACAGTATAAGATCTGTCAGTTTTTTTGGGGGGGAAAGCAAAAAAAAAAGTCATTAATTAGGAAGGCAGTTGAACAACAGCAAATAAGTAGAAGCAACCGCAGCAGGAATTACCATGAGAATTTTTTATGGAGGCTACAAAGACCTAACATTTTAATTCAACACAATATTGTTAATATAACATACAAGTGTTTATACTGTACTTGAAACAACATATCAACATAACATTTAACTGCAGAAATTATAAGATTAAATTATCTTTCAATTATATTGAGAGCTACAGTATATGGTCCAAAAATATACATATATAACCGAACAAAAAAAAAAAAAAAAAAAAACTCTGCTCGCCACACGACAATTGATCCAGCTGTGAAACAAATGATTCATAATTCCAATATCAATAAACCAAACTAAGACAAATTAGCCACAAATGCTCATCAACTGAACAGTAGGTGTTAATGGGTTAAGCCAAAGAAAATAAGGTACAAAGCCCTTGCGTGTTATTTCTCATTCTCTAAAAGTGACTAACACTGCATGGTGCAGTAAATCAAAATTAGGAGACTAATGAAATAAGTTGGTATGTCTCAGTTCACTAGCAAGTGGACATATCTTCTCAAGCCTGCTCTTAAACAACTGCATGCCACTGTACATGGTAATGAAATGTTTTGTTATTGCGTAGGCTTAACTTCTGAACCATGATGACAGCCCACAGCCAGCCCACTGCAGACACATAGCAACAGCGGAGTTCTCTCACAAAAGCATCAGGATGATGACATACAATGTGTTATTAGTGCCAATGCAGCAAATATTATTAGCAACATGTTGTTTCCCAAAGACATGGCAGTACTGGCATGTATGGCCATGTGTTCTGTGATTCAGTTCCTTATACAATCTTATAACTTGCCACCCATAAATCACAAAGGAAATGTACAGTATTCCGTCTGTAAGGATATCTAACTGGTAACTTGCTCATTTGGTATTTTCTGGACCCGATTTACAGACATATAATTATGTTAGGATACACTTTTGAGAGATTTGATTCAAGGAGACCATGAAGTTCTATAGTTGCTGTTCCTAGCCATTGACTTCATCTACCTGAGGGGTGAAACCCACAGTATACTGCACTCTTGTAATTAAGTCAATTCACCAAAACTTGGCTGCAAGGTTTCATCATTTATGCAGTTAATAACTACGACCTATAGGCCATGGAGAACAGAAATTGTGGATATATCATTGATGCATCTCTGTTGTGTGCAGATAATACTGTCCTTTGACTTAATGTGACTATACTTTCCAAAACACTAGTGAGCAGGAGGGATACCAATAAGCATCTCTAAGTTTAAGCTCAATCTTCTCCTCTCAAAGAATGTGGCAGACTTAAAAACTTGTCACAAATATGGGTAGAGTTGTCCTGTTAAGACTGACCCGTGAATTAGTTTATCAGCTACAGTTCTAGATGTTCTGTAACAAATATATTGGGAACAAAGTCCCAATCCTCATTTAGTCAGAATCAATGAGACTACAACATACTATTAGAGCCCAGGTTAATAACCCTAACAAGCAGGAAGGAATTCAGATTAGCGCTATTGCTGCTAATGATTTCACAAAGCCTGTTCTAGTGATGCTCGAACCCGAATTATTTCACTTTGCCTTGGATTTGGTGAAATTGCAGAAATGTTTGGGAACTTCACCAAACTCGGCGAAAAGAAAGAGAAACTGAACTAGGTTTGAGTGGATTATTATGGTATAGTGCTCTTTTAAACATCCCTGACATCAAGGGAGACATCTGCCTACTATGCTGGATGGATTATTGTGGCCAATAATGTGACCTGAGCTGTGGGGCATTAGTACATAACCACTGCTCCAACATGCCTCCCTAAGATAAATTAAAAGAATTAAAATCCAGAACAGTAAAATGTCTTGCTGACAGTGGCAGACAGAAAGCATGAATTCACTAAGGCTTGCCCCCACAGATTCAATAGAAGGTATTCAACTCTCCTGAACCAAAAAATACATTTTTTGTTTTCCCCTGAGACTTTTATTCATTTACTGCTGCTACAAAACAAACACAATATTAGAGCACATGGATTCTTCACTCCTTCTGGTTTGTTCAGCACTATTAAACTCAGGTGTTACACATAAGTCACATTCAAGCCTATACAAAAAGATATTCCCTTTAGGACACGAATATATCAACACATTTCCGGTTTCCTTTTTGAGTGTTTTGAGTTTAAATGTATATGCAAGTTTTCATCTAATTTTTAGCCCACTAGTAAGTGTTATATACGCAAGTGGTGGGGGGCTGCTATAACTCTGATGTAATGCTGGCGTTGCAAAGCACTATGGGGCGCTGGGAAAATAATGTTTGTTTTAGCAAATGAGATGGGTCTGGCTGGAGACATCCACTGTGAGGATGGATATACACCGAGAGGCCAGAAGTGACGTTTCAATGTAGTATGGTTTAATTGTTTGCAGAAATCCAGCCACACATCAGGTGGAAGCAATTGTGGGGTCAGTATAGCTTTAGAAAAGGCATTGTTCAATGCTTTCTCTTTCAATCAGCTGTGTGATTTACATTGGAGGAGTTCTTATCATTTCATTGGACTTCTTGTAGTAGGCACAATATGCATGTGAAAATGTGTATGCACAAGACATTTCCCATAGCCTTTAACTTTCTCTTGGGGAACTAAAGCAGTTCAGACAGGAATTTGCTACATTGAAAGAATGACACAATTTTGGGACTGAATAACACTGCTTACACAAATTTAATAGGCCAGTAATTATACATTCCACATGAAGCTTTCTCCAAGCTTTATAATATACCATATAGTTTGCCTTGCATTTTGGGTGTATTTCTTCAAGTCATATCTCTCTATGATTTTACTTTCATGTCCCGTGAGATTTAACCATGCCCAGGGCCGGAAATAAAAGATAAAGAGTAGATGACAAAGCAGAACATCATAAAGAATTCAAAAACGTATGCTTGATACACATGCAGAGCATCTCAAAAAAATGATAGTAAAATCACATTGGTGCAAACAAACGGAAATTATTACTTGGTGAAATAACGGAACAGTGAAAAGAGATCGAATATATACATGTGAAGTGGCTGGTGCATAGCACAGGCTGGGGGGACTGGCGAGCGAAGTTGCAGTTACATGCAAAATGAAATCCAAGGTCTTTTCTTTTAGGCTGTAAAGCACTTCAAGAAGCACTTCACTCTAGCTGTTATTAAAATCACTTCACTTCACTTTTCATTGACCACATTGCAAGTGTCTCATCCATGCAGATTCACTCTGTATAACATCTGCAAGATCAGGTCACATGTGACGGAGCATTCAGCAACAACTTGTGGCCCATTCAAAATCCAGCAGGACATTTTGTATTCAAACTACTGAGGTGGGCACATTTCACTCCTGTTTTCAGGCCACTATATTGGCTACCTCAAGTCCTCAATGCTTGCCTACAGAGTAGCCAGTGTGACAGCACCTGTCTACTACATATGGAGGCACTGAAGAGGTCCTATAGCGACTGGTGATGCCACCTCTGTGCAGCACTAAATCTCAATCTATACTCTTATCACATGTGGCTCCTTGCTGGTGGAACACATGTCTCATTTCTATCTGAACTGCTAATTTCCACAGTGTGTTTAAGAAGCATTTCAACTCTCTCTCTTGTTTTATGAAGATCTGCCTAATTGATGATAGTTTTGATAGGTTCTTGTAACTAAGGTAAGATTATCTAGCCTTGTGTTACTCTCTTTGGTCAGAGGATTTCATTTGTGATGATCAATTTTGTTACCCTGGCCTGTAGCACTTGTTTTAAAACAGTCCCCAGACTGTTGGTTACTGTACTTGATTATGCTGACCTCTTTTGTAAGTCGCTTTGGATAAGAGCATTTACTAAGTCAATAAAAGTAAATGGAAAAATCAATCTGGCTATATTCAGAATTCATTTTGTGCTTGCAATGTTTTATTTTTAATTTTAAGATGACCACTATATGAGAAATATTAAGTTTTTTGTTTTTAATTTTATAGCAACTCCGAAGGCTTATAATCTTTGCTAATAACACGATGTTATGTCAAAAAATAAAATGTTCAGATAAATTCATATTCAAATGGAATTTATATTTTACTTTTAAATATACTTTATTTTATCTTTAGAAGACATTCCATTAAAAAGTGCAAAAGAATATTGATATATTAGTTTCTGAGTTATACACTCTGAATCTAGTCTCATTGAGGTCAGATGTATAATACTGCATATACTGTATGTATAGAGACAAACATGAGTGAATTTTGCTTAAAACTGGGTGGCAACAATTACACGGCTCACTGAGTGTCACATTTCTAAACCAATTCAACTGTGATTTTGAACTGCATAAGAGCAGCAGTTTTCTCATTCACCTGATCCAACTCAACTTCTTTTTACAATGAACCGTCTACAGTTGAAAAGTCTCCTAAAAAAAAAACTATTAGACAAATAAATGTGTGTCACATTCGCAGAAAGCACACTGCACATTTAAAAAATAACCATAAACTGCTGCAAGGGAAAAACCTTTCTGTAGAATGAGATTATACATTGCCATTCAATGTACACATGGTAAATGTGAAGGGGATGTTGTCACAGGTGCTGTGTGTGCTCTCTGTTGTTCAGCATTATGACGATAGTATAGGAGTCAATGTAAGCTTTAGAGAATTGACAGCTATATTCATTAAAATATAATCTGCAAAATATGCATTTGAAGTAAACAGTGTATCACACTCCATCAAAAGGACTGCCATTAACAGAGCTGATAACGAAGAACCACAGGTAATGCAGACTTCAGTACAAATTTGCCTAACAACAAAAGTAGATGCACAGATGATGCTTCATAACATCCACATACTGCACATGCATTTAAACAAATAACTAAAGAAAGTTAACATTGCTGTCTAATTGAAAATGCAAGCATGCCATGACAAAATAACCGCAGTTTTAACATATTGTATATCCAAAGACCATAATACTTATCTAAAAAAGTTTCCTCTTGTTATATCATATAGTGATGCAATAGTTAAAATGACAGAAAGATATCGTTGCATACAACATGTGGAGCTGCCCAATAGCTGTTGTTGTCTATGTGTCTGTCTCCACTGTCGCAGCGCTAATTACAACATGCAAATTAATTATTAAGCTTCAGTTACCTTGTGCTTCTGTTCTCCTGAATGGATAACAGCAATTTTAGCTTTTGATTTTAAATCAATGTCAAGTCTTTTGTTCAGAATCTTTTGCTCTTTCCCTCAAACCCCAGTGGTGGTTTGAAACGCATGGACTGGAGAAACTGAGTATGGGTGTTTTAGGAAGAAGCCCTGCGGGTGTAGCCTTTATGGTGCAGAATTTCACTGCTGTTCATTGCACACTATTTTTTAAGGGTTTGTCCTCAGACATGTATTCTCCTTTAAGAATCATGTCTGGCCCTGTAGGAATACAATGAATCCATCCACTTGTTTCCTGGAGTTGTTTTTTTTTCTGTTACAGGTTAGTGGAGATCAGAATTCTTTACCGCAGAACTGGACACAAAGTAAAAACCAGGGAACATACTCATGCAGAGCAGACCAATTCAGAGTCAGCAGTTCACCTTAAACACAGCACTCAAACACAGAGGGAATGTGAAAATTCCACAGCGAAAGGTACCATACTTGACACTATATCGAGGTTCAAGGAACAAGATGACATTGATGGCAATCACTTTTTGATCATGGTGTCCAGTAGATTATAACTTAATTGCCATTCATCTATCTATCTATAAGCCTTATGAAGAAAAAACATAATGGTGCGTAAAATGGAGTCCAACTGGAAAAATTTGGGATGGGCACACGGCTTGGTAAGCAGGACACATTGTAATATATAATAATACTTTGCAGAGTATTGTTAACACAAAACGCTACAATTTAAAACCTGTTTTGTTTTTCAAACCCTATATGCCATGAAAAGTGCAGTGAAAGCACCAAACCACAAGAGTCATGTCACCCTGGGAAAGCAATAATCTCTTTGGTATAAAATACACTTTAGACGTTGCCCATGTCAGAGGTCTACTTAAAGTAGGTAAACAACTATTAATACAGTAACAGATTACCAAATAAATATAGAAATCTGTCAATTGCAAACGTTTCCAAAATTATTTTGAATAAAGAAAGAAATTAGAAGCTTTCTGCACAGGCAAGTAAGCCTTTCATCTATGTATTTTTGTCAAACGTTAATGATAGGGATGGCAACCTACAGCAAAACATAAAAAGAAACACATAAAACATTCATGAGTAGCACAATTCCTATTGCCGACTAGGTCAGCTTCAGAAAAGAATTGGCTATATATATATTCATTTTTTAATTTGTCATCATCCACCAAATACAGAAATATGTTAACATTTTAGTCTTCTTTCAGGACAATCTCTTTATGTTTCTGCGCAGAAGTGCATTTGGTAAAGAAGCCAAATCAGCTTAATGAGATTTAAAATAGAGAAGCAAATATCAGTTGGCAAAACCTGAAATTCATTTAATATTACAGTTTAAATAATTAAAAGCGAAAGAAAGATAAATTGGCATACACTGAATGTAGGTGGTCATAAATAAGGATTTATAAAAAGAGCACTGAACAATTTAATTTCTGCAGTTAACCTATAACTGCACACTTAAAACTGATCAATATCCTCTCATCACCTGCACCGTCCATGTTTATCACCAGGCTGTGGCTGTGCCGTCCAAGCTGCCTTAATCTCGTTCTGTTTGTCTTGAAACATTGAGGTTTATAAATTCCTCTGTGTTCTGAGTTAAGGGACATCTTCCTAGCCACATCGATTTTAAACAGCTATAGATTCCACTTTTTTAAATTATTTTTTTTCTACATTTCCAGGGCAAATTTAGATTTCTGATTACTAGAGTTTAGTTGGTAGCACAAAATAGAAATATTTAAGGTAAATATAGTTTCAAAACACATATACAGCACATATACAGTTAATCAATGTGGGAGACGTGACAGTTAGTTAGGAACTATTTGTAAACACTCTTATGTCTTTTTATATCAAAATCTATGATTCAGGTAATAAACACACAAAAGGAAACAAGCCACAAGAAACTTAATGTTTGATTTAAAATAGTGATACACAGCAGATATCTTAACAACACACATTATCTTAACAAAAGAATGGCAGGAATGTTTCCAAGGGGTGCTAAAATCTGCATTTTATCAAATTTAAATCTCAAGGTTTTATTGCTACGTAAAATGAGCAAACATCATAAACAGAGGGGCTGCTGAAAGAACAAAAGAAATTTAATCAAGAAGAGACCACAATGTGTAGAATTGTCCAGACTTTGTCTGTTAATATGTCTTCTAGATGTACACCATATACACTGTGATGGGGGCAGGCAGGGGCTGGCGTAAGATCCCTTAACTGGCCAAAAAGAATGGTAGGGTATTCCCTGCCTCAGCCAGATGGTTGGCAGATGTCACGTTGAAAGTGGATACACTGGTGTCCTGGCAGGGTGGGACTAAAGACCCTTACCCAGCCGGGAGGTCAGTGTAATAAAGGGACAGGGGGAGACAACCTATTTGGATCAGTGGCTCCCCTGAAACCCTAGGTGGCAGCATCCCTTGGCTATGGTACCTGTATGGACACCCGCAGGACTTGCAGGGAGATGTAATCCCATAAAGCAGCCCTGTAAGGTTCCGTGGGGCCTGCCAGGAGGATGCTGCAGGATTTGTGATCTCTATATTATGGGCCTGAGCCAGAAGTACCTCCTACAAGTAATGCCCTGGCACCGAAAGTACTACTGGGTCTGAGATAAAAGGAGCTACTCTGCTTCACCCAGGTGAGTTGGAGTCAGGTGTGGAAAATGCGCAACACTCACCTGGGAGGAGTGGAGGAGAAAGCGTAAAGAATGAGAAGAAAAAAAAAAAAGAACAGCGTTTGGCATACCCTCTGGAAACCTGTCGAAATAATTTGGTTAGAAAAATAATTATTTGAACCTGGAATTTGTGTCTGTGGAGTGTGCCTGCAGTTTAGTATTAGGGCTCTGTGGTGCCCCCTACTGGCCAAAAATGTATAATTGTTTACAACCTTATAACAGAATTCTGTGATCATGATCTCTTGGCCCAGAAGAGCTGCAGGGGCTTCATGCTTTTTTTCAGACAATTTCTCAACTGCCATTAACTCTTTTGATTTATGAAAAATTACAAATACAAAACTTATTATTCCTTTTAACCGTTTATGTTTAAATTGACTACTAGGGATGGGGATTAGTAACTATTAGTCAATCGATGTTTTGTTTCGACAAAATATTCAATTAAAAAAATCTGTTAATAGTGGGCACATATACAGGTGAAAATGAACCCAATTTAACTGATTGTTACCATCTGGTTAACCTGAAATTATTGACAAGGAAGAGATTTAAAATTAACAAAATGAAAAAAATGAAAATAATGAGGACCCTGTGTACTTTGTGATTTGTCACATTATTATTCATTTGCAAGATGAAAAGCTACAGCAAGACATCTGACTAAACGAGGAGTTCAATTAACCAACAGTGACATTAACTTAAGAAATCAACATATAAAATGTTTTGTTACAGTGTTGTGGTTATGTCTGAACTATAACCTTAAATCATAATGATATTTATAAAGATCGAGACAGGAAAGCCCAAGAACTGTCATACTGATGTCAAGGTACCATGCTATATATGAGGATTAGGATGAATCAAAATGAGTGCAGACTGATATCACTAGTCCATCATTTCTGAAAATCCAAACCAAAGATAAAGACAGCAATGGGTCAGTGAAAATGAAAAAATGAAACAGCAGAAAAGACATTGGAGCATAGTTTTCAAAATATCATAGAATGAGGGTGCTTATCCAGCCAGACAACCAAAGAAGCTGCTGCAGCACAAGTACAAATATCAAACTGTCCTTGTCCACATCACTAAAGGCATTCCAATTTCAAACTTTATTTTCTTTTTTTCTCATCATTTATTGAGTGATATTTAACTAGATCACAAGAATGAAAGTCTGAAACTACTTTGGCCTTCCAGGTCAAGGACTGCTGATCCCTGCCTAATAACTTATGAACAACTTTACTGGGGCACTTAACAACATGTTTGAGGGGCTTATTTAAAATTACACACATGTCTGGGTGCAAAACACCTTAGGAAATTAAAATTTTTCTCAAAACTATCACAAATGGGAAAGTGGGGGTTGCCTGGTGGGAGGCTAATGTATGGTAACGGCCTTACACATATTGCACACAAAACACCACAGATATACAGTATGTGTTTAATCAAGATTAAGGATTTGGTGACAACTTAAAACTACAACAAACTATGAGGACTTTCCTCCTAAGCACTAGGGTGGGTGACATCTATCTAGTACAACAGAATAGTAGCCACACCAAATCTCTGCCGGTAGTATGGAGGTTTGATAACTTTTTACAAAACAATGGTACATGAGATGATACGACGAAGCCCCTAAAGGGAGATGAGCAAGAAAAAAAAAAGTTGTACATGCTCACAAGATCGTTTTATAAAAGATTGTTTTCTGCGTGCATAGGAGAAAGTTTTATATGCTTTATATTCAACTTTAACCGTTTTATTGTGTAGCCTATCAGAAAGTAGATATGGAATTTAAAAACCAATATTTTAAAGCAAGTCTTTCCTATTAAGGCATTGCTTGCATGCTTGCAACCTGACATTGGTACTTTATTTCCAAATATCATTTGAAACAAATTCTAAGCTCTAGAAGCTTATTTCACTGAAAAAGTTACGGCAACACTGAAGACATGCACACAAAAAAGGATCTCGTGATCAATGTAAAAGATCATGAGAAATAAGATTTAGTTTTTCCTCATGTCCCTTTAGGGGCACCGTAGTAGGGAATCCATTCCCGGGAATTTGGGAATCCCGCATTTCATTCCCGGGAATGACACAGTGCATGGGCATCTCACATGTGAACGGTTTTAGAACGAGCGACACTTATTTTTAATAAAACTACTGCAATATGTTGACACCAATAAAAGACTAACCTTATCTACAAGCAGTTCATGCTGTCATATTAGTACATGTATCTAGTTAGTTGCGGTAATAAGAGCATAGAAAGCACAACGTGTCAAGTGTGTGGTCGTCCAGACGAGAGCGCACCTTCGTGCACAGTACGCCCGCCGCTGAGAAAGCACACTCTGCCTCCACTGAAGTAGACGGCACAGTCATCAGATACCGATACACTTGTTGTAAACAACGCCTGAGCTTGCTGTTGCTCTGAAACACCGCCATTTCAGCTTTTACTGATGCATCCAGTTTCTTGTCATTATTCTGTGATGGCAAGTTTCTTAGCACAGATAATGTGGATGTAACAGACTGATGCATTGCAATTTGAAGTTGCTGTTCAAAGCAGTCAACAGCACAGACATCAACTGAACTCTGCCCCGTCCCGGCGTTCGTGAGCTGCAGAGTGCAGAATCCTCTCAGTCCACTGTGCTCAGTCAGCCGGGAGACTGACTGCTGCTGGTCTGTTGTTGACTGAATTAATCAGCAACACACTACACCATGGGCCAAAAAAACGTGACACTTAATTATTTTCAACTATAACTCTGTTATTTCTTGATCGATTTTTACACTTTTACACACTATATATGCAAGCTTGGCTGTTCCCGTTTTCCCGGGAATTACATCAGTTTCCCTACACCGTAGGTTACAAATATATTTTTTTTTCTTGGAATCAAATTTTTATTGATAAAAACAAAAAGGAATACTACGAAAAAAAAACCAAACAACAACAATTTATCTCTTGGGCTATATAAAAACAAAAATCAAAGCACCCACCCCACCTGATATAGCTATTTAAACGTTACAAGCATATAAGCTGTTAACACAACAAACACCATTTCTTACTAAGTAAGAACACTTTCTCTTTTTATCTCATCTGATGTTTAAATACGTATTTAGTCAGGAATTTTTACATTAATGATCAAACAAACAATTCAATTTCAGCACTGAACCATAAGGTGGATATACAGGTAAACTGATGAAAACTGAACTTAAAACGCCATGAAGGCATAAACCAGTTTCTCCTATATCTGGCATGCATAACGCTTACAGATACCTTTGCAAACTCAACGGTTCAGCAGGGTATCTGTAGGTGTGATCAAATCATGGTGCAACACATGGCAAATGATGGACTTTGTTTTTAGGTCAGTGGAACACAACTACTGCATTTAATTCGGCATTAGCTAAGTAATGACTATTTTGTATTTTTTATTCAAGACCTCGTCCCTTGAAATGAAAAAGAGTAATGCTTTAACAATTGTCAGATTATTAGCATATACAGTATGATGGAGCCATATCTCAGTGACATGTTGTATAATGAATTGGAATGCCACCAGACCAAGTAGTGCTACCTTTAGAATTTATATTGGTTATATTAAAAAAATAACTGGTAGTCAGCCTCTCTCTGGAGATGAATCACTAGTTGAACAGTATTTCAATATAAAAAGTGTACTACAATCCTTAAAGACAATACAAGACTGCTAAAAAATGTGCTTTATAAACGACTGATAACCTTAAAAAATAAAAAATATATATACTACAAAGTAATGACATATTTAAATATTTCACAAGTATGTCTGCCTTGTGATGTGATTGTCCAAATTTTAATACACTATACATTAACCAGTAGTTTTGAGGGTGGCCAAAATACTAGTACTATAACTGATGCAACTAATACTGCCTATTTCAGCCTTATTTTACATCCACATTATTGCACAAACACAGTATTTACTTATACCTGTATTGCAGAAAGTCCAGAAAGTCACCAACACTGAGAGTTTGTCTGTTATAACTGACCACTGACAACCTAGAGGTTTACTTTCAATAGGACTCCTCTCCTCATAATATTGTTGCATTGCACTGTCATGACCTTTCGAAGTTAATCAAAGTGTTTTTACTGTATGATCATGTATGCGAAAGATACATGATTCTTAGCATTGTATCTGGAAGCTTGTTCAAATACTCTTTAAGCATGTTCTCAGTGAAGAGTGCTATCTATATTAAAAAATGATAAGGTCTGTCAGTCTGTTACATGATTACTCGAGAACTACTGAGGTTTGAACCCTGATCTTGGTCCTAACTGAAAGCTTATGACTTGATACGTTATGGGAATTCAAAAAAAGTCAACTTCTGCAAAGTGACCTGTGGTAGTGTGTTTATTATAGCAAAGTGATTGCAAAAGCAGCAGACATGGACATGGACAAAGAACACAATAATAACAAAAAGCAGATGGTGAAGCACAGAGACAAGCGAGAAGTGACCCTGAATATAATTTTAGGTTGAGGCAATCTGGTGGCCTCTTTACTGCTGGACAGAAAAGTTTACTGTAATAAAAGTATGGTTTCTGCAAGCCTGTCTACTGATAATCTCCCAGGTCACAGTACATACGTGTTCAGAATTCATAATCAAGTGTTCATTTATTGATCATCAAACATCAACGTTTATTAAATATAAATAAAAGACAGCAAAGTGACCTGTGATCACATGTTTATGGCAAAGTGATCACATAACCACGTGATAAGCACCATAATTGCAGAAAGAAAAATAAGAGTGGCAACATCTGCTGAGTGTTGGGAAAATTGCAGAAGATGATTAAGAACATGAAAGGATAAGACAAAAATGATGAAGCACATAGATGAGCAAGAAGTAATCCTAAAACCAGAGCCACTGACAGGAGACAAACATGAACTCTCATAGGCAATGCAAAACAAAGTCCAGGATACAGAGTGCAAGGATGTCCCAGAGACAGAAATGCATGGTGACAATTGAAAATATTGCAGTGAAGACCATTATTAAGCAACTTTTATCAGAAATGTGATCAATGTGAAGCTGTATTTTTTAAGGATACAGTTTACAATACAGTTTATTTTTGTATAGCCCAAAATCACACAGGAAGTGCCGCAATGTGTTTTAACAGGCCCTGCCTTTTGACAGCCCCCCAGCCTTGAATCTCTAAGAAGACAAGGAAAAACTCCCAAAAAAAACAGGATGAAAACAACAGAAAGTGCTTCCAAAGCAGAAAAGTTGTGCTTACTGTAGATGAACCACCAGAAGTAATAAAATGCATTATGACTGTAACTGTTTAGAAAACGTAAGAATTAACAGCTCCTTATCTTTAACTTGATTTTTAGTTGTATTTTATTTTAGGGCTGTGGGTCTGCTTATTTCACTTGTACAAAAATGAAGTGAATTATGAAATACTCATAATAGTATGCATACTAATGTAAACTTAATATAATGTACTGTATAACTTAATATATTTTCAAACTTAATATAACTACTTATGGAAAAGATGAATTTAAGGAGAATTTTATAATAATATGCAGACTTAAAAATAAAAATCAATGAGTGTGTAAAATATTAAACATGAAGCTTATTATCAGCAATGCTAAGCACATTAGTTTCGATTTTAAATAATTTAAAAAATGATCTTATTGTGCTTAAAAAAACATGTATAATATTAATTCAAACAGGATTCAAAAATGCTACTTAAAATGTAATTCACTAATTAAAGACCTTTCTTTTCCAGATGGGCTCCTAAGAGATGAGTCACATTAATTCCTTTTGATTTGGGGAACAGCATGCACAATGGGAAAAGATAACATGCTGGAGGTTAATTGCCCCAGGTTATATGCTACTGACAGCAGGTTTTTCAACATATTCTAACTTATCTAAAAAACCTTTGTTTGTGAAATACTGAAATAAAAGCCATCCATCCATTTTCCAACCCACTGAGTCCAAACACAGGGTCAAGGGGGTCTGCTGGAGCCAATCCCAGTCAACACAGGGCACAAGGCAGGAACCAATCCCGGGCAGGGTGCCAACCCCCCGCAGGACACACACAAACACATCCACACACCAAGCACACACTAGGGCCAATTTAGAATCGCCAATCCACCTAACCTGCATGTCTTTGGACTGTGGGAGGAAACCTTAGCACCCGGAGGAAACCCACGCAGACACGGGGAGAACATGCAAACTCCACGCAGGGAGGACCCGGGAAGCAAACCCAGGTCCCCAGGTCTCCCAACTGCGAGGCAGCAGCACTACCCACTGCGCCACCGTGCTGCCCTGAAATAAAAGCCACACATGGAAATGTGGGATGTTTTAATTAAACTTTTTTTTTTAAAGGTGTGCAGCCATTCTGAACTTTTCTGAATATGAAATTCAAGTAGACCAAATTAAAAAAAAAAAAAAATAGCCTGGACTATACAAAAATAGTAGAGACCACATGTTCACTTTGCACTTGTGTAGGTATTTCTCAGTGTGTGCCAGTTTTCCTCTCAAATTCCAGTAATAGGCGTTGGCTTTAAATTGGCCCTGTGAGAGTAAATAAAAGACAGAGTCGGTCTAGAGCTGGCCCCCATCTTGTACCTGATGCTGCTGGCTGCAGCCCCTGGTAACTTTAACCTTAATTAAGGAGGTTTACAAATTAGTGGGTGGATGGATGGATGAATGTATTAATGTGCTATACATTCAGAAAAATGAATATAATTTGATAATAACATCTCATAACTCATAACAAAATTAATATTTTAAAAGGAAGCATTAATGAATCCTTGTTGACATTACCAGAAAATGTTAACATTTTTCTAATTATTAAACACTTTTGTAGTACATTTATGAAAATCCCACTTTAAAAAATTGTGCACTATTAACATTAATATATATTCAGAAAGCTGTGATGGCTTGGCGCCCTGTCCAGTTATTGCACACACAGCTGATATCATATCTACATACATTATACAACTATCAATGTGTACTTGAACTGTTAAATTATATTTTGCTCCAATAAGAGTCTTAATTCTGACTTAGGCACAACACCACCACAGTGGGCCTTTTACATGCAAAGCAGTAGTGCCACATACTGCAGTGCCTTGAAAATGGACAACACAGCCTATTATTGGACTCAACATGAATTTACAAATGTTTGGAAAAAATTCCATCATGACATGACGTTTTTATTTGTGTAGCTTAGTCATGTGCCAAATGTTGGTTACAAAGACAAAGCAGGGCAAGGACAGGCAACCTGCTTTTTGTGGTGTTCTCTTTTTGTCCTGTTTTCTCTCAAGTTAAACAAGTTGGATGGGGTAAACTTTTCATGTTTTTTGGTGCTTCTTTTTATGAGACACTCCGAGGCCACAGCAGTACATCTATGCCAACAGCCTTCTCATTATAACTCATGAGTTTCCAAGCAGCCATGGCTTTTTTTTTTCTTGAGCTGGCCTATCATGAAATGCTCCATGAGAGTACCTGTTGCAAGCCCTGTGATCACAGCAGCAGCAGACTGCTCTCTGTCTTCTATTAGTGTGCAGTGAATCAGCCTGACACACACCGTATATATACACATATATACATATACATACTGTATATACACATATATACACATACACAGATAGATAGATAGATAGATAGATAGATAGATAGATAGATAGATAGATAGATAGATAGATAGATAGAGTATATATACTAAGAACAACAAAGTGGGACGTTTATATGCAAAGCTATGAATTTAGCAATGATTTCAAATTGTGAACTAGTAGTGTAAAGTACAGTAGTGCCTTGAAAATGGACAACATAGTCTAGTATTGGACTCCATAGGAATTTACAAATGTTAGGAAAAAACTGCATTATTTGTGGACAAAACAGAGAGTACAGATGATTTCTGAAATAAATGCAATGCTGGTAGAAATGATTATTAAAAAGGGCAGCATTATATGTTACTGTGACTTAAGATAACAAGTAATGTCTTTAGAGTGCAAACTAATCTTTCTCCAGGCACAACAATAAGCCAGTCAATGGCTTTTAGGACAAGGTTTACATTTATTTATGCATTGGAAAATAGCCTTTGCTTTGTTCATTCTCAGAATTGTAAGTCAGTCGACTACTGACTGAGCAATATGATTTAGAAGCATTGCTTGCCTTCCTAGCACTTATTGCTTGTGGTGTACAAGCAAAGTACTTTTCTATACATAAAAATAACAACATGAACAAAAAATCATTATGAAGCTTGTCACCGAGCCACGTGTAGGACAATAAACAAAAGTGCTGCCTCTGCTAATTGCCTGAGCTGTTTTTAGTTCTCTTTCCCAGGCAGCCTCCACTTTCTGTCATCCCACAGTCATCAGTTAGAGCTGCGCTCTTTAAGTATTTTCCTCAATGATGCATGGCCTCATTTAGAAAACAGGAAGCACAATGTGGCAAACAAACAGATAAATTTCCTCTGCATGCATGGGCGGCCTTCCCAAATGGCCGAGAATGTATGGTGGGGCAAATGGACTGATAGGCCCCTCCATCATCTTCACAAGCACTTACAATTTTCATTTCGCACCAAACATATAATCAGATTTCAGAAAGGAGGCTTCATGCTCATTGAAAAGGAGGCAATGAGTCCCAGAACATCCTTGTTAGCCTGCAGAATAATTCCTACCCTCAGGCTTGTGTAAGGCAATTATACTAAGCTAGTTACTCATCACAGAAAGGGATGAAAGCAAAGAATCAAAACAGCAAATAAACAAAAAAGTATGATTCATTATTTTTCTTGTTACAAAATACAGTATGCTGACAGCAGAACTTACGTGGATGGCATACCCTGGTATTATTCTGCTGACTTCTCTTTTATCTATTTTAATGTGCAGAACTGGTAATATGTTACATGACTTTCACAATGCAATCTCCTGTTTCTATTCCCAATGCACTTTTTATCCATCCTTCTGTGTTCCAACCTGTTTATCTAGTTCAGAATTATGGACAGCCAGTGCCAGTGTCAACCTCCTTATACAGTATTAGATGCAAGTCCATTGCAGGGCTCTTTCTCACACACACGTTGCCACATTCATTTACAAGAGTGTCCAATTTAGAATTGCCAATTAACCTAACTGGCACGTGGCAGGAACACCATAGTACATTAAGAAAAAACTCAAATAGACATGAGAGGAAAGCACTTTCTTCCTGTACTGATATCTTGTAATGTGCTTTACAAACTTCCTTAGGATGGTGCTGATCAGCAAAGTACCAAATACACTTAAGACTGAAGGTTGGACAAAATGCTACTATGTTAAGTTATAAGAGCTATAAGGATATTAACAGCATTCTTAATAAACATGGCAAAATTTGTTCCTAAAGTGATAAAGATAGAAGACTGTTTAAAACACTCGGACATCAAAAATGTCTCTGGTAATAATAATATTAATAATAATATTAATAATAATAATAATCTATCTATCTATCTAATACTGTGGTGGACTGGCGCCCTGCCCAGGGTTTGTTTCCTGCCTTGCGCCCTGTGCTGGCTGGGATTGGTTCCAGCAGACCCTCGTGACCCTGTAGTTAGGATATAGCGGGTTGGATAATGGATGGATGAATGAATAATAATAATAGTTATTATTATTATAACACAGAAATGAATATCATAAAAAATGACCCACATCTTTCAAGCTTATGTGGTTCAGTCTAGACAGATTGGCATCCAGTTGCAACTTTATTTTCTACAATAAAATACCACCAAATCCACAATCAATAGTTGCATATTAGCAAAATGTTTTTCTCCATCATTGACTCTCTTGTTAATCTTTTAGGAGACAGAAAGAAAAGGAACAGCTTTAATTAAAACAACAACAACAACAAAACAACAGTTTCTTCTAGAGGTTTGGGTGAAGAACCAGTTATTTCACTGATATGTTTGCATTTATACTGGAAAATTAATGAATGTAACTTGATTTTTCAATTAAATAAGACTACAGTAATGCAGAAATTAAGGAATTAATTTAAACAGGAGTCTTAAAATGTGAACACCTCTTTATATAACTTCTACCACAATCAAAGGAAACATTTACAATTAAATCTTTTTTTTATTTTTCATAAAACTTTATTAATGCATTTACCATTGAAATGTAAAATATAAGGGGTGTAAGTCTGCAAAGCATTTTCTTTTATTTAGTTTTACAACAGAACTTGAATGAATCACAAACCAGTATGTCACCAGCTCGTCCTCACAAAACCACCTAGCAAAAACCTTGCAGTTTAGTCAGCAATACCATGGAGACATCAGTCAAATGGCAAGGAGTTAACCTCTCACCTTTCTGTGGCAATTCAATTGTGGATGGATGCACAGGAGCCCAGCCAAAGCTCTGGCTCATCATATCTCTGCTTTAACAGACTTAAAGAGGTCTCAAGCATCCTATCAATACCTTTTAAGTACTGAATACATCTTGCAAATTCAGTGATGCAGTTTAAAAGGGTACTAAATATTTTTATGACCAACCAGCATTAACAGCCTTTATGCACAATACGTTACAGTTTTATTAATATACTTTAAAATAAAAGAGAAATAAACTGATGAAAAAAATCCCATTTTGTTTCTAACTAAATATTTTTAAGTAAATGAGAATGAGTTTGATTTATGACATTATTTACATTATTTCTTGAATGCATGGAGCAAAAAAGATTCAAAGACATTTTTCAAAATGCATTTCTTTGACCAATCTGGAAATGGGTTCATTTCAAAGCAACTGCAAGGCAAAATAATTGCAATAACACTTCTTCATAGAAAGTATTGGTATTATCATTATTATTTCCAAATTGCATTCTATTGATGGGGTTTCTGTTAACATGGTATTATAATCTGATTGCTCTGTAAAGCCCATTATGCTAAAGGTGCATTTTAAAAAATAAAGATTTATTGATTGATTGATTATTCTTTCACCCTTCATTACATTGGGAGGCACTTGGCACAAATGCACCAAATATGTCCCGGGTGTCAAACTATATGAGAAAACAACATTAAAAATGGTGGGCATGGGTCATTAGAGGGTGCAGAATTTTTTTTTATGGTTACCACTGCATAAACAACCCAACTACAGCAAAGGGATTACCAATACTGTATGGTGCTCTAAATATTTATTTTGCAATAAAGGAATATTGAAATGTACCCTTATAAGGATAGACAGGAAATGGAATATTTAAAATATTTAAAAATTAAATTAATGCTGATATGATCTGAATGATTATAAAATGCTTCATTATGTTTTCAAAACTGTTGGGTTTTTCTGGAGTTATTTATTACTGCATATTTCATTTGAAATTAAGTCTTTTAATAAATTCATACTTGAGTTTTTTTTTTTTTTAAGAGAGGCAAAAAAATTAATATGTAACATCGTTTGATAGAAATGAAAATTATCAACCTACAGAGGGGTTGAATTCAAAGACACCCCGAAAATCAAAGTAAAAAAATGATGCGGAAGGCTAGTCCATTTTGACAAAATTTCATTGCAGCAACTCCAAATCGTACTCAATAGTTTGTATGGCCCCACGTGCTTGTACACATGCCTGACAACATTGGGGGGGGCATGCTCCTAATGAGACGACAGATGGTGTCCTGGGGGATCTCCTCCCAGATCTGAACCAGGGCATCACTGAGCTTCTGGACAGTTTGAGGTGCAACCTGACAGCATTGGATGGACTGAAACATAATGTGCCAGATTTGTTCTATTGGATTTAGGTCAGGCGAGTATGGGGGAGAGTCAATGGTATCAATTCCTTCATCCTCCAGGAACTGCCTGCATACTCTCGCCACATGAGGCCGGGCATTGCTGTGCACCAGGAGGAACCCAGGACCCACTGTACCAGTATAGGGTCTGACAATGGGTCCAAGGATTTCATCCCAATACCTAATGGCAGTTAAGGTGCCGTTGTCTAGCCTGTAGAGGTCTATGTGTCCGTCCATGGATATGCCTCCCCAGACCATCACTGACCCGCCACCAAACCGGTCATGCTGAATGACGTTACAGGCAGCATAACGTTCTCCACGGCTTCTCCAGACCCTATCACGTCTGTCACATGTGCTCAGGTGAACCTGCTCTCATCTGTGAAAAGCACAGGGTGCCAATGATGTACCTGCCAATTCTGGTATTCTATGGCAAATGCCAATCGAGCTCCACAGTGCCAGGCAGTGAGCACAGGGCCCACTAGTGGACGTTGGGCCCTCAGGCCACCCTCATGAAGTCTGTTTCTGATTGTTTGGTCAGAGACATTCACACCAGTGTCCTGCTGGAGATCATTTTGTAGGGCTCTGGTAGTGCTCATCCTGTTCCTCCTAGCCCAAAGGAGCAGATACCGGTCAGTCCTGCTGATGGGTTAAGGACCTTCTATGGCCCTGTCCAGCTCTCCTAGAGTAACTGCCTGTCTCCTGGAATATCCTCCATGCTCTTGAGACTGTGCTGGGAGACACAGCAAACCTTCTGGCAATGGCACGTATTGATGTGACATCATGGAGAAGATGGACTACCTGTGCAATCTCTGTAGGGTCCAGGTATCGCCTCATGCTACCAATAGTGACACTGACTGTAGCCAAATGCAAAATAAGTGAAAAAACAGTCATAAAAGATGAGGAGGGAAAAATGTCAGTGGCCTCCGCCTATTAAACCATTCCTGTTTTGGAGGTCGTCTCATTGTTGCCCCTCTAGTGCAACTGTTTTTAATTTCATTAACACCAAAGCAGCTGAAACTGATTAACAACCCCCTTTACTACTTAACTGACCAGATCAATAGCCCAGAAGTTTCAAACTCTGATTAAAAAGCGTTCCTTCAATATTTTTGAGCACTATATATAGTCACATATTCATGCACATAGTGGACAGTTTAAAGGCTTGGAGAGCTGTAATATTCCTCCGGAAAGCCAGAGGGTGCTGTCGACTAATGGCTTTTCGCTTCCTCTCTGTGCAGACCGGGAAATTGACAACCATGATACCTCGGACGTCATTTCCAGTTTCCGCCTATCTGGACCCGCCTCTTCCTGCCCAGGACATTTATCACCAGAAGCAATGCCATCCTAATCAATTCAGATGTAATGTAAATATACTACTTCAAGCTTACAATACATAAAATACCATTATCAAACCAGGTCAGAGTGGCCACAGCCTACCGTAGGGGCATCAGGTATCAGACAGGAGCCATCCCTGGATGGGACGATCAGTCCATCAGTGGATCTGTATGTGCACACATCTACTGTATAAATTGGGCCAATTTAGAGTCACAAGTTAATGTGTCACCCATGCAATTATGAAGTTGGCAGAAAAGAAAAGCAGTACCAAGTGATAAAACCAGACTTAAGGAGATGTTACAGACATAGGAAGGCTTACTTTACAAATGCTAGTTAAAGACAGTGAAGAATATATTAAGAAAGCTACTGGAGATGTCTCTTATACTAAGTTGTGTCTGAATATAGTATCTTTATCTCTGCTATCATCCTGAAGAATATCACTGGAGAATACATTATATAAAAAAGAGCAGCAATGGATATCAGGCAAATCTGGCTAAGCTGAAAGTGTGCAGAAACACATCTTCTTCAAGTTTTAAAAATTCATAAAATATTTTCCTGTTAAGGTTGTCAGTTTGAAATGTTTACAGAAAGAGGGCTATCAAGATAAAATGTCGCCTTATTTGAAAAATCTTCTACATAAATTATACAATAAGTAAAATCTAAAACAATATTATCACTCTTAAAATTCTAAGCAAGATGAAAAAGAATGCATTTTTAAAAAAAAACTCGTACTGTAGAAAGACCTAATGATCAATGGGTAGGATGGTGACTCAGTGGTAGCAGTGCTGCCTCACAACAAACAGACCCTTATTCACACCCTCGGTTCTCCCCATGTCTATCTGATTTTGCTCTGGGTGGTCCAGCTTCCTCCCACAATAGTAAATTGGCCCTAGAATATGTGTGTGTTCACCGTGCAATGGACTTGCGCCAAGCCCAGGTATTTTTCATGCCTTGCGTCTTGATGCTTGCTGGGATGGACTCCAGTTTCCCTGCGACCCTGCTCAGGATTTAGGTTTGGGAAATGGATGGATGGATGGATGGATGTAACAATTAAAGTAATAAGAAAATAATAAGGATTATTCCTAAAATGATAAGCAGGATAAAATGTATTTAAACGGCTAGAAGTAACTAAAGAACAAATGTCCAAAATTCACTCGGCCTACTTTGCCCAGATTTGAGATTATACTCAATATTTGTCTGTGGAATAGGTTTATACATTATAAAACAAGATCTAAAGTTACTAAACCAATATATTCAAGAGTACTCAAAGACTAGCTTATTCACGCACAAAAAAAAAAAATTGCACATTAGTCATCTGAAATTGTTTAAATATTTAAATTAGAAAAAACACTGTGAGCCTCTGGATTAGCTGGAAAATCTCCATGTAACTATTAATAAAAATTTAAAAATCTAATGTACACCATTAAATATAAAGTCACTCCTTCAATGAACCAGAATATTAATATCTGTAAGAAAAATGAACGTTTTCATGTTGATAAAAATGAGTTCTATTGGAATCTTCAATATAATCAACAACCATACTCACACTCATTTTGTGAAGATGGTTTTTCCAGTACATGGTCATGGTCACTCTTGGCTCTCTTGTATATGTCTATACAGTATGCACAGTATATAATGAAAAGTTGCTGCACTCATTCATCAACTAAAACACTATTTCATGTTTAGTTACAAAGCTGAAAATTGGCAGGATGTTATATTTAGAGCACTAGATATCTGTTAAGAAAGGACATTTCAATACTGATATTACAATGTAAACCCATTTACAACCCCTTTACCCACCCCCCCCTCCACAATAGAAAAACTACATACTCCCAAATCCCCAAAAATTGATTACAATGTGGTGACATTACAAAAGAAAAAAATTACTAGTCATTAATATTATACTAACTTACTGTATTTGATATTTGCTGCTCTGACCGTGTGCTTTATACAAATTAAGGACACATCAGAAGTGATTAACAGACCACATGAAGACAGTGTCCTGGACAGAAAAAAAGAGGTGTGCTCATGTTTTGAAAACGGAAAGAGATTGCAGGATGAATCTCAAAGAAAATGCACAGCTCAATGGTTAGCTGGAGCTGTTTTTTTACTGTTAATGAGTTGCACTCTTAAATGTAGACCGGCTCTCATCTATCGACCTCCTGGCGTGAAGTATCAAGTGCCACAAAGCACCCTCATACAAAAGACAAACGTGGGAGGTGAGTTGACCCATGGAATTTCAGAAGTTGTAGGTGCATTACCAATGGGTGAATTGTGCAATAACAGCTGCACAACTCTTCCAAACTGCTGTGTTGCAGGGCTTGTGAGTGACATGATAACAGCTGCACAGCAGTTCAAAAGGAACAAAGAACAACTTAGGGGGATCATAGCCAATTACGTGTTTCAATTCAAAATAATACACCTTCCAGCAGGCCCCCGTGACCCTGTGTTAGGATATAATGGGTTGGAAAATGACTGACTGACTGACACCTTCCTGTAAAATTGTGCTTTGCAATGGCCAAGAAAAGCCTTCAACCATAGTCAAGTCTCTAGGAAAAGCAGGAAAAAGGAAGAATTAATCTAACAGGAAAATGTTTTACAAATGGGCAGTTGTGTATAACATGTTCAAGAGTAAGCAGCTCCAGTGACCTAAACATACTATTTTTAAAAATTAAGTTCACTTAAAACATTTGAAATTCAATTGGTTACAGTTCTTCTGTTTTTGCGGCTGGAGCACAGTCAGGTGAAGTGACTTGCTCATGGCCACACAGTGTCAGTAGCAGGATCTCATCCTACAAACTCAGGTTTTGAAGTCCTAGGTCTCACTACACTGCCGACAATAATACTAGCCCTTGGTTAAAAAAAAAAACCCAAAACATTACCTTGGTTAAAAAAAAAAAAAGACTACATATATTTTGTATAGAAAAACACTGTTACATAGTACTTCTGATACACCTGATTATCCAACAACTGTATAATGGAGGCCCATTGTCTTACGAAATTTCCCAGGAAGAGCCATGCAACACAGGTTGTATTTGATAAAAAAGTGTTCATTGTGATATGAGTGCAATCCAGTCTCCAAAAAAAGCTCAAGTAGATATGGAGAATGTTCAACCTCAACGTCTGTGACCAGGCCATTAATCAAACCAAAGTCCCTCAAGTTGTAAACCAGTTATGATGACACCATACTACTACTACTAATACTATTATGATTATTAATGATAATAATACTTTACATTTACAGTGCATCCAGAAAGTATTCACAGCGCATCACTTTTTCCATATTTTGTTATGTTACAGCCTTATTCCAAAATGGATTAAATTCATTTTTTTCCTCAGAATTCTACACACAACACCCCATAATGCCAACGTGAAAAAAGTTTACTTGAGGTTTTTGCAAATTTATTAAAAATAAAAAAACTGAGAAATCCCATGTACATAAGTATTCACAGCCTTTGCTCAATACTTTGTCGATGCACCTTTGGCAGCAATTACAGCCTCAAGTCTGGTTGAATATGATGCCACAAGCTTGGCACACCTATCCTTGGCCAGTTTCGCTCATTCCTCTTTGCAGCACCTCTCAAGCTCCATCAGGTTGGATGGGAAGCGTCGGTGCACAGCCATTTTAAGATCTCTCCAGAGATGTTCAATTGGATTCAAGTCTGGGCTCTGGTTGGATCACTCAAGGACATTCACAGAGTTGTTCTGAAGCCACTCCTTTGATATCTTGGCTGTGTGCTTAGGGTCGTTGTCCTGCTGAATGATGAACCGTCGCCACAGTCTGAGGTCAAGAGCGCTCTGGAGCAGGTTTTCATCCAGGATGTCTCTGTAAATTGCTGCAGTCATCTTTCCCTTTATCCTGACTAGTCTCCCAGTCCCTGCCGCTGAAAAACAAAACATCTCCACAGCATGATGCTGCCACCACCATGCTTCACTATAGGGATGGTATTGGCCTGGTGATGAGCAGTGCCTGGTTTTCTCCAAACGTGACACCTGGCATTCACACCAAAGAGTTCAATCTTTGTCTCATCAGACCAGAGAATTTTCTTTCTCATGGTCTGAGAGTCCTTCAGGTGCCTTTTGGCAAACTCCAGGCGGGCTGCCATGTGCCTTTTACTAAGGAGTGGCTTCTGTCTGGCCACTCTACCATACAGGCCTGATTGGTGGATTGCTGCAGAGATGGTTGTCCTTCTGGAAGGTTCTCCCCTCTCCACAGAGGACCTCTGGAGCTCTGACAGAGTGACCATCAGGTTCTTGGTCACCTCCCTGACCAAGGCCCTTCTCCCCCGATCGCTCAGTTTAGATGGCCGGCCAGCTCTAGGAAGAGTCCTGGTGGTTTCAAACTTCTTCCACTTACGGATGATGGAAGCCACTGTGCTCATTGGGACCTTCAAAGCAGCAGAAATTTTTCTGTAACCTTCCCTCGAGACAATCCTGTCTTGGAGGTCTACAGACAATTCCTTTGACTTCATGCTTGGTTTGTGCTCTGACATGAACTATCAACTGTGGGACCTTATATAGACAGGTGTGTGCCTTTCCAAATCATGTCCAATCAACTGAATTTACCACAGGTGGACTCCAATGAAGCTACAGAAACATCTCAAGGATGATCAGGGGAAACAGGATGCACCTGAGCTCAATTTTGAGCTTCATGGCAAAGGCTGTGAATACTTATGTACATGTGCTTTCTCAATTTTTTAATTTTTAATAAATTTGCAAAAACCTCAAGTAAACTTTTTTCACGTTGTCATTATGGGTTGTTGTGTGTGGAATTCTGAGGAAAAAAATGAATTTAATCCATTTTGGAATAAGGCTGTAACATAACAAAATGTGGAAAAAGTGATGCGCTGTAAATAATTTCCGGATGCACTGTATACAGCACTTTTTCCCACCACTCAAAGTGCTTCAGTGTGGAGAGTCACTTCAAACTCCACTAATGTGAAAAATCCACCTGGATGATGCAAAGTACACTCACTGCACATTAGCTGACAAGGGGTTAAGTGGTGTGAGAGCCAATCAGAGACAGGGGATGATTAGGGGGCAGGAATGGCTAGGGTGTGGTGGACAATTTAGCCTGGACATTGAAATACACCGTTCCATAGTGTTTACGAAGAATGTCTAGGGATCTTTTATGAAGACAGACTCAGGGCCTCGTTTTATGTCTCATCCAAAGGACGGTGACATTTTTACAGCACAATGTCACTATCACCGCACTGGGACATTGGGATCCACATTCAGACCTCTTCCAGCAGCAACACAAGCTTTTCGTAGATGGTCTCCCATCCAAGTACTGGCCGGGCCAGAGCATGTTTAGCTTAAGGTAGATGACCTGTTCTGAGACACAGGTGAGAAGTACTAGTCAGTCTTCATTAAATGAAGATTTTTTTTTTTCACAGTGTGAATCTTCAGAAAATACACTAGAATCTAACTAGCATTAGTATGACAATTATATGATAACCAGCAGCTTCTTTTATGGGTGGCACAATGACTAAAGCATTCCTGTCTCATAACACCAGACCAAAGTTTGATACACATGCCAGGGATTGTGACTGTGGAGTTTATACTTTGTGTCTGGCTTAGTGTCCTCACATAACCCAAAGTGCACATGTTAGGTTCTGGCCACATTATAACTGAATGTGGGTATGTGAGTCCTGTAAGGGACTGACATCAATCTGAGGCTTGGAAAAAAGTGACTCCACAAAGAGCATTTGAAGGTTTATCCAACCTGACAGGCAAACTGAGTGCAGAACAGAGGGGAGAATAAATGTAACAGATGAGTGGTGGAGAAGAATGGGTCTAGAAAGTGTGAGTCAGAGGGACAGACGAGTGTTTATATGTTGTACCGTTGGTGAAATAGATATCTTTGCAATACATGTATGGGTAGGCCTAGAGAGCAGCAAGTGCAAGTTTTTTTCTATTCTACTTCTCTTTAGTTGTTCTTTGAATATCTCTCACTCGAGATAATTTTTGTTGAACGGAATACAATGTTTCTATGCTTTGCTTCCTTGGTTATATTTTCTGGTTGTGCTGGTCTCCTACTAGACTATACAGTGTAACATTTAAGAATGTCTCGTTTAAAGATATTGGGTAAATTCTAGTTATACATCAAAATAACACACAAAAAATATATATTCTATATGCAAACCAAAACAGATTATTGGAAATGGATATATCTGAAAATTACTCACACAAAAACGTTTGGAACACATACTTCAAAAATAACTAAATATTTAAATAATCCACACATACTATAATACAGTATACTGCTAATACTAGACAAGATACTTCATCCAAAAATGATCAGATGCAATTTGCATCCATTAGTTACCTCGTAATATATATAAATATCTGAATGCTTGCAAAAAATATTTTCAGCTGTACCTGATGGGGCATTATTTCAAAATATGTCTGAAAGGTATTGCTTTACACAGTTGATAAAGCTAAATCCCAGTGGATCAGAAATATATATTACACAGTTCAATGCTTTACTGGCTCACAAAAAATACTGATTCCATTGTTACAGGATTTTGGTCTGAGTTATGAAAAACACAACGATCCAATCAAATTGATTATCTTGCCCAGACATAAGGCGCAGCATTAGATACATTGATTACCTTGGCTGCCTTTTTGAAGACGTTTGCTCAAAGAGGAATACAGGAGCACACTATGTCACTGCTAGTCACCAAGTTATCAGGCACATGATGACAAACACTCTTCATTGCTAATTATGAACAGAAGCAAGAGACAATGGTGTAGGGAAAATAACTGACCTAACACTACTAAAAACATTATGCAGCGAAAATGAATAGTTAATTTGTAGGTGTTTTATACAGTATGTATTTTTTTTTTTTATTTTCAACAATCCTCTAGATCATAATGCTTTTTAATAATTATGGAAATTCTCCATCTCTTCTTGTTATTGATGTTCTGAGGTGATGTCTGGCATCATTCTGATCAAATTATTCCTCCTGATTTTAAAATGTATTGTTTTCTTATGATCAATGATAAATCTTTGTTGAACTGCACCAAAATAATAGACACCAACCTATAGACCAAAAAAGCTCAGGAAACAGGCTGGCCTTTATCAGAAAGAACTGACTTGGCTTTTCCTAATGACTACAGGTTGCACAGATATATTTTCTCTGGAATTTGTTGAGACTGTAATCATGTTTTATTATGCACTCTGTTGTCAGCCAGCCTTACATTAAAATATTTATTAAGCATTATACTTTAATGAGTTTCCTCCCACAGTCCAAAGACATGCAGGTTAGGTGGACTGGCGATTCTAAATTGGCCCTAGTGTGTGCTTGGTGTGTTTGTGTGTGTCCTGCGGTTGGTTGGCACCCTGCCTGGGATTGGTTCCTGCCTTGTGCCCTGTGTTGGCTGGGATTGGCTCCAGCAGACCCCCGTGACCCTGTGTTCGGATTCAGCGGGTTGGAAAATGGATGGATGGATGGATATACTTTAATGACTAAATTTACATACAAAGTCAATACATTATTGTTACATATTGTATGGCATTTTTAATCTTTTTGTATCTTTTATGTTAATATTACAAACTTGATGTACAACCTTAGCACATTTAAACTGGGAATAGAACCTGACATTTTATCTAAAAAAAATCCTTTAGACCTAATAACATCTAGTTTGTTGAAATACACACTTGCAGAATTTACAAGGCCCATATGGCATAAAATTAAATAAATGTATATATTGAGCAGCATCTTGCATGTTTTTGTCCAAAAAGGCAGCAATCTGAACCAATAACTGAGATTTAAAATTTTAAAACATAGTTAAAAATTTGTTTGTATATGGATTATGTTCATTAATTTGTTATGGATTAATTATTTTGGGGCTACACGCACATTCCCTTATTCAGTACTTTAAAAAAACACTGCTTAGGAGACATTTAACATGCTGTGTCCTCAAGACAATACTTAATAAACTTAGATACATTTTACAGGTCACACTGCTTTTCAAAAACAATAGAAAATTCATTTTAATTAACTCCCTCTCTCCTTTCCTTCAGAATTTTGTTTCAGCTCACCCCAAAATTAGATTTTATGTGGACAATGTCTGCAAAGCAGCACCCATAAAATGCATAGCGGCCAGCACCAATAATGGGTGATCAACTGTGTTTTGATGTACACAGAGAACCCAAAATTCACCTTCATACAAAGTATAATCAGCCTTCAAGCACTTCAAGCACACTGTTGTCAACAGCTTACATGTTAGATGTTGTAGTTAAAATGAAGTTGAAGCCCAACCTTAATATGGTATGCAGAGTACCTTGTATTGAAAGATAAAAATATGGTCAGAAGGTTTTACTGACAAAAAATGAAAGCTGCCTGGCAAAAAAAATTCAATTGGTGGTTCCTGCAGGGGATGTACTATATAAATTCTACACAGAGACCTGAAAAATCCCACAGTGTATCAAGGGTGTCCAGTTCTGATCCTGGTGGGCCAGAGTGAATGCAGGTTTTCCTTCTTGCCACTTCTTAATCAGTGACCAAGTTCTGCTGTTAATTGACTTCTTTCCTTCATTTTAATTGCTTTGTTTTTAAAGGTCCCATCCTCTGAATTGCTAAGTTTTTCCTTAAATAGCAGCCAAACAAAAATGAGATGTGAAGTGATCCAACAGATGGCGATCTAATCCTCAGACTCCAAACAATTTCAATAGAACCAGTTTCTTACTTAGAAGTCAATTCAGGCTGTTAATTAAATATGTTACTTAACTGTTGGTGCTCTCATTCTGCTACAGCAGAAATTTCCAGAACTTTTGATTCTGTTTCTTCTAAGAGCACTGTCAAAATGATTTGTGCACCTGAGCAGATCAATGTTACTGTGATGTTCTCACAGGTGGCGCAGTGGTAGTGCTTCTGCTTTGCAGTAAGGAGACTGTGGAAGATTGTGGGTTCGCTTCCCAGTTCCTCCTGTGTGGATAGTGCTTTGAGTACAGAGAAAAGCACTATATAAATGTAATGAATTATTGTTATCATCTTTACCTCTGCTTACCTTCAGATACTAAAGGACAATAGTTAGCTAGATAGTCTCCAGTCACCCGCAGCCCTGCTCAGTATTATACAGGCTTAGAAAATGGCACAGGACAGTAAGGAAAAAAAATTAATTAGCAGCAAATACTGTTCACTATTTAACAAACCCAGCCACAGGGGATGCACAAACCAGTGTGTTTCTTCGTGCCAGTCCCAAGCCCGGATAAATGGGGAGGGTTATGTCAGGAAGGGCATCTGGTGTAAAATTTTGCCAAATCAGTATGCGGACAACAATACAAATTTCTATACCGGATCGGTCGAGCCCCGGGTTAACAACGGCCACCAACAGTACTGTTAGTCAACAGGGTGCTGGCGGAAATTGGGCTACTGTTGGCCGAAGAAGAAGAAAGAGAAGAAGAGCGGGGAGACGTGTCTGGAGGCAGGAGGAGAGGAGGAAAGTAAAGAGAGTGGAACTGAGGGTAGGAACTTTTAATGTTGGCAGTATGACTGGTAAGGGGAGAGAGTTAGCAGATATGATGGAGAGAAGGAAGGTTGATATATTGTGCGTGCAAGAGACTAAATGGAAGGGTTAAGCAGTATAAGATGGTGGTCTGTGGGATGACGTTGGAGATCAAGAAGAGGAAGAGAGTGAGGGCAGAGCCAAGGATCAAATGGTGGAAGTTGAAAAAGGAAGACTGCAAGATTGAGTTTAGGGAGGAGGTGAGACAGGTACTGAGTGGCAGTGAAGAGTTATCAGACAGCTGGGAAACTACAGCAGATGTAGTAAGGGTGACAGCAAGAAGGGTGCTTGGTGTGACATCTGGAAAAAGGAAGGAGGAAAAGAAAACCTGGTGGTGGAATGAGGAAATACAGGAGAGTATACAGAGGAAGAGGATGGCAAAGAAGAAGTGGGATAGTCAGAGAGATGCAGAAAGTAGACAAGAGTACAAGGAAATAAGGCATAAGGTGAAGAGAGTGGTGGTGAAGGCTAAATAAAAGGCGTATGATGAGTTGTATGAGAGGTTGGACACTAAGGAGGGAGAAAAGGACCTGTACCGATTGGCTAGACAGAGGGACCGACCTGGGAAAGATGTGCAGCAGGTTAGGGAAAAAAAGGATAAAGATGGAAATGTACTCACAAGGGAGGAGAGCGTGTTGAGCAAATGGAAAGAGTACTTTGAGAGGCTGATGAATGAAGAGAACGAGAGAGAGAAGAGGTTGGATGATGTGGAGATAGTGAATCAATAAGTGCAGCGTATTAGCAAGGAGGAAGTAAGGACAGCTATGGGGAGGATGAAAAATGGAAAGGCCGCTGGTCCAGATGACATACCTAAAGAAGCATGGAGGTGTTTAGGACAGATGGCAGTGGACTTTTTAACCAGATTGTTTAATGGAATCTTGGAAATTGAGAGGATGCCTGAGGACTGGAGAGGAAGTGTACTGGTGCTGATATGTAAGAATAAGGCCGGGTTTATAGTTCACGCGACGCGACGCATGCTGTAGCGGATGCTCCTGATACGCAAGCATTGTACTGTTTATATTTGCGCGCGTAATTTACATAAATCTGGAGGAATCCACCAGGTGGCAATGAGAGATACCACGGTGAGAACAGGTTCGGCTTTGCTGTGTTGTGAATTGCCTGGAACACCCATTAAATTCTGATGACACCTTACCGCAATATCTCTGAAAAGGATGTTTAACAATTAAATCCATCAATCCAGGGATTTGTCCATTCCAGCTAGCACTGAGCACGAGGCAGAAACAATCCCTGGACAGAGCCTCCGCTCATCGCAAGGTGAATACAAGCACTCACATACACTAGCGTCATTTTAGTGTAACCAAATCTGCATATCTTTGGAAGGAAACCGGAGCACACTGTGGAAACCCAGCAGGAAAACATGTAAACTCCAGGCAGGGAATACCAGTGACGTGACTCCCTGCAAGAGAGCAGCACTAACACTCCGCCACCGTGTCACCCCCATGTGTGTAATTATTAACAGTATTCATTATTTAAACGAAATTACTGATTTATCTGTAACATGTAACATACATACTTTAATGTATTTCATCATGAAAGTGATATCAAGTATAAATCTAAGGATTCTAAATGTGCAGAGAGTTGAAATATCATACATTTAATGTGCTCAATGTGGCGATTTATAGATGGCGATCCGCTGCTGTCAGGACCGGACGGAAGCCCTAGAAAAAAACATGGCACAGAAGATGGTATGTGAGACTTTTAAAATGTATTGTGTCATTATGATCGGGAATATGCAACGCTTGAATATAAAAGCACCAAGAATACATATGTATGTCCGCATTTTGCTTCACCACATCGAACCATTCATCAAACATCGAAGCATGCACACCGATCTCGTAGGATCCGCAAAGCTTTCTGTCACATGTAGATAGTAAACAGAGACTCTGACGTCACATTCCAACTTTTAGCACACTGCGCCCCCCGACTTTTTGCTGGTACTGCAACTTGCGCACGCATGCATTAATTTCTGAGGACCTGCTCAGAGGAAGCATCAAATGAATGCTGAGAACATGTGGCAGCCATGATGCAGGCGCGTACACGTTCTGAGCGTGAAGTATAAACAAGCCCTAAGGGGATATGCAGGACTGCAGTAACTACAGGGGAATAAAATTGATGAGCCACAGCATGAAGTTATGGGAAAGAGTAGTGGAAGCTAGGTTAAGAAGTGAGGTGATGATTAGTAAGCAGCAGTATGGTTTCATGCCAAAAAAAAGCACCACAGATGCAATGTTTGCTCTGAGGATGTTGATGGAGAACTTTAGAGAAGGCCAGAAGGAGTTGCATTGCGTCATTGTGGACCTGGAGAAAGCATATAACAGGGTGCCTTGAGAGGAGCTGTGGTATTGTATGAGGAAGTTGGGAGTGGCAGAGAAGTACGTAAGAGTTGTACAGGATATGTACGAGGGAAGTGTGACTGTGGTGAGGTCTGCGGTAGGAGTGACGGATGCATTCAAGTTGGAGGTGGGATTACATCAGGGATCGGCTCTGAGCCCTTTCTTATTTGCAATGGTGATGGACAGGTTGACAGACGAGATTAGACAGGAGTCCCCATGGACTATGATGTTTGCTGATGACATTGTGATCTGTAGCGAGAGTAGGGAGCAAGTTGAGGAGACCCTGGAGAGGTGGAGATATGAGAGGAGAGGAGAAGAATGAAGGTCAGTAGGAACAAGACAGAATACATGTGTGTAAATGAGAGGGAGGTCAGTGGAATGGTGAGGATGCAGGGAGTACAGTTGGCGAAGGTGGATGAGTTTAAATACTTGGGATCAACAATACAGAGTAATGGGGATTGTGGAAGAAAGGTGAAAAAGAAAGTGCAGGCAGGGTGGAATGGGTGGAGAAGAGTGTCAGGAGTGATTTGTGACAGACAGATAACAGCAAGAGTGAAAGGGAAGGTCTACAGGATGGTAGTGAGACCAGCTATGTTTTATGGGTTGGAGATGGTAGCACTGACCAGAAAGCAAGAGACAGAGCTGGAGGTGGCAGAGTTAAAGATGCTAAGATTTGCACTGGGTGTGACGAGGATGGATAGGATTAGAAATGAGTACATTAGAGGGGCAGCTCAAGTTGGACGGTTGGGAGACAAAGTCAGAGAGGCGAGATTGTGTTGGTTTGGACATGTGCAGAGGAGAGATGCTGGGTATATTGGGAGAAGGATGCTAAGGATAGAGCTGCCAGGGAAGAGGAAAAGAGGAAGGCCTAAGCGAATGTTTATGGATGTGGTGAGAGAGGACATGCAGGTGATGGCTGTAATAGAACAAGATGCAGAGGACAGAAAGATATGGAAGAAGATGATCCGCTGTGGCAACCCCTAACAGGAGCAGCCGAAAGACGAAGACGAAGAAGAAGACTGGTCACTTATTAACACTAGAATCCCTGAATCCTACGAAAAAACTTCTAATCCCGGGCCACCTTAAATTCCTTTGCACTTCTCCATTAGCGTCTTTTGTTTTGCAAATTTGTCGATCAGCACAAGCAGCTTGCTATCCCATCTCCCCCACCACCACAGCTGAACTTGGGCAAAAAGTTCTCCCAGCTCAAGTCTATTTATCTGGGTGTGAGGTGCCTCGAGTTGTATAGTTTAAATAATATATCATTATTTAAAACACATGCGTATTCCGTGTCTGCAACAATCTGCGTAAATGTAGCATGACAGGAAATGTGAACATATGCCTAAAACAAACTTTTTTCATGTTATAGTACTAATGACAAAAGTTTGACATGAAGTGTATAATGTGTCAAGTCCAAATATCAAATAAACACTTTCACAAAAGTGCACTTTTATTCAAGAGTATGACAAAACAAAAAGAAATCGTGTTAGAGTACGAAATGCTAACTCATAATCAAGAGGTTGCCAGTTTGATTATAGACGCTTCACAGAATTACTGTTTTGAGTAGTGAACAGCTCTTATTTGTTACTATTATAGAATAAAAACATACATTTTATTTAGTCTGTTACAGCCGGAGTAAATTTATGGTACTTGTAAAGGTTAGCTTTTTTTTTTTTTTTAAATTCATTTTTTTTCTCTCAGTCACGTTCACGCTCCCCCTGATCTGACACTGCTGTTTTCAAACAACGATGTGCTATAACAGAGGTGAACTCATATGAGGATGAGGGTTCTACATCGGAGAAAGAGAACAGAAGCCCTCCCAGCAAGAAACATCCAGTCACACATAAGAACAACGCAGCTGTACCAGGCATAAAGGCGAAAGATGGCACCATTTGGATGCAGCAATAGGCTGGGCGTCATCTTGCCAGTGAATCTGCCACACACACATCCTTCAACAAAACAGCAGGGTCTACAGAGCTCACCAAGGTATCGTGCCAAGTTCCTTTTGTGATTATGTTTTGTAATGGTCTTTATATGAAAAACATTTATATGTTACTTATATGAAAGCCACATCGAATGTTATTTACCTATTTTCCTGTAGTTATTTACTTATCTTCCTACAGCGTAAAATCAAAGTAGACTACAGAGTTTCCTGTGTTTGATCGACACCGGCATGTTATATCTATTCGCTGTTGTTATGACATATAATGATGGAGTAGTCAAAATGACAGAAAGATATTGCAGCAGACAGAGGAACTTCTCAAGCATGTAGAGCCAAGTAGCTGCAGTGGCATACATGTGTTTTTGAGTGTTCTGTCAGCTGAGCTCATTGCAAATTAATCAGTAAGCCTCAGTTACCTTGTGCTACCAAGATCCTGAATGGATAACAGCTGTTTTAGCTTTTGATTTTCTTGTAGCGGTGTCTTTTGATCAGCTTCTTTGCTCTCTCCTTGAAACCTTGGCTGTTTAAAGTGCATGGACTGGAGGAATTGACAGGCAAACTTTTCAGGAAAATGCAGATATACAAAATATGCAAATACACCAAAATCTGAAAATATCCAAAATACGTCTGGTCCCATGCTTTTGAATTAGGGATGCTCAACCTGAATATAAAATTCTAATTCACAAATGCATTTTAGTAATGCCAGACATTCCTCCTAGTATTACATATATTTCATATATTGTACAAGAGGAAAAAAATCCATTTTAAAAATAAACTAGTGCAGAGTTAGTGTCTCTTCCTTTTTGTTTTGCAAATGGGCACTGTTACCTTTCACTAATTCCTACACTGTATCATATATTGGGATAAGAGTATAAAAGCACATGCAGACATACATTTATATTAATTTTATAAACAGAAAACAAGTTGCAAGATGAAACTCTGACTTCTACTTTACTACCCTTTAGTGATATACAGTGATGTTGTTAAGTAATACAAACAGACTATATTGTGTAATTCAATATAGCTCTCTAATGTAGTCCCTCTGAAATCAAGAAACTTTGTACATACACAGAGTGCAAAATCAATAAGTGCAGGCTGTTTGGTATTAACTTCATTTAGGCTGGACCGCTCTGATGAGGTCAGTTAAATTACCAGTATAAGAAAGCTTCATTAAATCTGGTACACTTACAGGTATGCCGGGCAAGTGAGTAATTGGAACCGCCTGTAGTCAGCCCAAAGCCATCAGGAGCCTGGGAAGCAGTGCGAGGTCGAGACAACAGTTTTGGAGGCTCAATTTCAGCACCAAACTCGGCCCCAATCACTCCAAGCAAAACAATGGCAGTTGCTTGTTTTCGTCTTTCTTCATATGAGGTTGAAATTTTCTTCATGTGAGGCATGAGACCAGAAAGGCACCCTGAAAAAAAGCACACAGAGGAAAAGAAATGTGAAAAACAGAATTTCACAGAAACAGTTTTTTAATAAACTGTATTCAGGTGGTCCCCAAGCATAAAATACAATTATATCTGCTAATTTACAACTCAAAGCAAGTTTTGAAAAATTGGTATAAATTACTGTTCTCAAGGTATTACATGTTCTGTTATTTAAAGAGATAATTACCTACTATAAAACTAGAATAGCATATTTAGTCTTTAAAAAGAACACTCAAACAAACAGACTGAAATAAGGAGGACACTCCAGACTGGAAGAAGCGCACCTTAAAGAAGTGACTATTGCCTATAAGTAATTTGCTTGTTCTCATAAGAATATAGCTATACGCTGTTCATGAACAATACTGAATACTGTAGTTAGCACTGTGTCACACAGTTCCACGGACCTTCATTTAAATACTGGCATACATAACTCCATGTGTCAAATGTTCCTTCCACATCCAAATCACATGCATCTTAGGCAGGGCTGTGGAGTCGGTATACAAAACCTTCAACTTTCAACTCTGACTCCACAATTTCTGGTACCAGCTCCAAACACTTCAATTTCTGGTGCCACCAACTCCAACTCCACTATTTGTAATTAGACTAATGTATTTACTATGCTGATTAGAAAGCCCACAACATTCAAGATACAAGTCATTTCATCACTGCAAGTGTGAATCATCAGGCTACTTTTTTTGCACTCTCAAACTGTTGAAGTTCAGATTTAAACTTTGTACAGGGTGGGGCAGAAATAACTCCCACATTTCGAAAAATCACTGTGGGGTCCCCAAAGCAGGTAGAGGGGTGCGGTCCGTTCCGTTAGGTAGGGTACGTAATAAAGTTTTCAGTCGTCACCATGTCGTGGTCGGTTGAGCATCGAGGCTTTGTAGCGGAGGCTTTTTTCAAAAATGACAAATCTGTAACTGCGACGCAGAGGGCGTTTTGGTTTACGTGCTAATGAAAGTGTTCCAGACCGTGGCCACCGCGCTCGCCTGATTTAAGACCCCGTGACTTTTTTCTGTGGGGGTACCTCAAGGCCGAGGTTTCCAAACATCGTCCTTGGTCCTTGGACCAAGTAAAGGAGGCCATTCAAGAAGAAATTGAAGGAATTTCGCCGGACATGCTAGTGAGAGTGATGGAAAACTTCCAAGAACGGCTCCAAATCTGTATCAGCCATCAAGGCCACCATTTGGACGATATAATTTTTAAAACTTAAAGTAAAAAATTTTTTATATCTACAGTTGGGAAATAAAAAGTTTTTGGTGATACCTTGTACCATTATTTTTCAATCCCCCTTTGAAATGTGGGAGTTATTTCTGCCCCACCCTGTAGCATTGCTGTTGTGGCTTGCAAACACTGAGTAACAATAAACAAAAGACTAAACTTACAAAGTTAAAAAAGAAACTACGTTTTTATCAAAAGCCTAGTAGAAAAATAGTTTAATTGAATCGGTATATGTGGAATTGGAAAGTTTAATACACTATTTTACAATTTACATTTAGTTGGTACGTGTTTACCGACTCAAACTCTGACTCCAGTAACCCAATATTTACTTCCAACTCCCCAAACTCTACGGCCCTGATTTTAAGAAAACTGGCAACTGTAAACTGCCCCTGTATAAGTGAGAATGTACATTTGTGTGAGCAGGCCCAACGACAGACCATTCAATGTTGCTCCTGCCTTGCATCCAATCCTTCTGAGGTAGACACCAACTTACCATAACTCAGAAATTAATGTGCAGATTACAAAGTGGATAGATACTTATTCAGTTCTCAGTTGCGCACACCATCTAGAGTTTGGTTTTGATATTTAAACATTTCTACAGTATTTTATTCTGCAACCTGATAATTATCAATCTATAGATATAAAAATCCTTTATGCTTCAAATAAAGTGGTACAACTACTGTATAGAAAAAACTTGAGTAAGCTCAATTTATTGTTAAACGGACAGTAAGTGGAAACATTTTTAATGAAAGGTTCTGCAGACTTAGTGCAATAAGCAGTTACTATAACAATCTAAATGTTGGCTTCCATTACAAATATCTTCTATACTTTATTTAACTTTTAATTATGTGTTAACTGAACAGTCAAATTAAAATAATTATAAATCTGTATATTCATACAGTATGTTGGAAGCTGACCTGTCTAAGAAAACTGCAATCTAATAGAAAAAAAAAAAAAAACGTCTGATACAACAACAAAAAGATGGATGGAAGAAGAAAGCAGTGCTTTAAAGAAAGGACATAATCCTTCTGTAATGATGCCAACCTCAGGATGTAATGTTTTAAACTTTTTACACAAGAAAAATCATTAGGCATAAATGGTCAAAAACAAGATTTAATAAGTGTGTGCATCTATAAACATTTCAACTTAATAAAACTGACAACTAAATGAAATTAAATGTTGTAGACCCGGAACAGGCAGGGTCAGTCCTGAAGGGCCACGATTTCTTAATTAGTGTCTAATTGATGACTCTAAATGATCTCCACTAAATCATCTCCTCTTAATTAAGACTCCTTGTTTACCTGTTTTTTGCATTTAAAGTAATCAGCAGTGTGAAATTTCCCCTTTAAGAAAAAGCCAGCAGAGCTCTAAACTGTATTTCGGCATTTTGGATTGCGGACTAACATTCAGTCTTTTTTGTTAATTTAGAAATGTTAGAATTGTCATTTTTTAATGCTTAATCACAGCTGAGAATGCTGTGTTTGCTGTTCATTAAAAGAATACAGTGCCTCTGTAATGGTGTCTTATGTGATTAAAATCATTACTTTTTAACAGAAAAATAACAGACTGTACTCAAACTAGAGAGACTGGTTAGCAGCATGGAAGCACACTGCAACGCGACTTTTCAGTATAAAAAGTGGTGGTGTTTGTGGTCTTATTTTGAGATTCTATAATAGATAACATGAGCAGTCAATTTTTGTGATAAAGATAAGCTGTCAGATTGTGCATTTGTTGGACATGTGACAGTCAAACATAAGCACAATAAAGTCTTTACAGCTTACGGCCACCAATTATTGAGATTATCTATAAATGCTCAGGCCAATAGGCCAAAAGGGAAAAAAATTGAGACTGCAATACCATATCAACTGAAAACACACTATTTTCGACTGGCATGCTTTGCAAAATGACCTTTACACAATATTCCCCACTGAACTCCACAGTTGGGGCATTGAGAAAGAGAAAAAAACATTATAATAAGAAAGGGAGCCGGCATATCAAACACATGTATTCGCCTGCCACCTTTAAATCTTTAAAAGGGCTTATTTCATATTGAGCGCCTCTGTTTCGGAAGTGAACCCAGTGCAATTCTATTGTGCAAACAGGCAGGCCCCTGGAGTCATTTCCTTATCCAGAGAATGAGACCCCACACCCCACCTCATCTACAGCAGTCTCTGCATGGAGCATGCGTCAGAACAATGGCTTTGGAAGAGAGCTCTATTCTGTTGGAGCACACTGATTGTTCTGTCAGCTGACCTCTGCAGAAGGGAATTGCTAACTGCAGCCAAGCTCCTCAACTGACAAACAAGCTCCATCTATTTTCACTACGGCAGCTCCTTGCCCAGGCGCCTGGGCCAAGGGCTGGCATGACATTCTAGATCAAGATGAATTGGCACAAACTCCTGATTCTAGGATTGTTTTATAGCATTTAATTTACTTTTTTCCCTTGCTTGGATGAGCACAGCTCTAGTTATGGATTTCTATTCTAATGTACTGGAGCAGGCACTGAAAGGAGCCAATGAAGCAGATGCAGGAGTGGGGAGAGCAGGGATACTGATCAATATACAGGGCCCTGACCCCAGCCGTTCAGGCTCTGCAATAGTCACTTGTGCTCGAAAATGCCATGTGTGCAGTTCCAGTAGGAAACCAAACACCAGGGACAATGTTTTGCTTGCATAGTATGTGCTTTCAAAGGCTCTCCTGTCTGCAGAACTAGACATGCATGAGGAAACACATAAAGTAAACACACACATCTAGACGTGTTTATATACACAGCACAAATAAGTAACTGAACTGGGATGTAGCTTTACTCCTGGATTACCTGACTTGATGTTGATGCCATTTTTTTAGAAGGCAATTTAGACTTTATTTACACTTCCACTGTTAGATGTTATAGATTTCAATGTAGACAATGCGTTGAGACTTCTATACATATGATCATAAATGTACTTCCGACTGTTTCAGCTTTCTGCATTTAGCTTCCATTAATTAAGGAGGAAGGCATAAATACAACATTTCAATATTATTCTGGAGGGACATTTAGCAACATTGCCCCCACAGTATGATTAAGGTACTGGTTGCGTGGTCAACCACAACAACAACAACAACATTAATTTCTATAGCACATTTTCATACAAACAATTTAGTAACAAAGTTATTCCACTCCTTCCAGTGGAAGGATCAGAGAGAGATAAACAGACAGACATTTGATATATATATGCATTACATTTTTTCCCTTTTTGGCTCTTCATGTTTCTGCACATTTAGAGAGGTCTCTAAGTGAGGTTATTGTAGGCAGACCATAATAATTATATACAATACTGTATATAAGACAAGTATAAAATAAAGAAGCTGTCCCAGTCCTTGGGGTGCTAAGCAGACTGCTGGGCCATGGTATATGATTACTGCAGATCACTGCAAAGAAAACAGATGGCAATCACGGAAATTACCTGACAGACAGAGAAAATGAAAAATGAGTAAACACTAGAGAATCAACACAAGAAAGGACAAAATCACATAAAAAAGAACATGTAAAAAGATGCCATAAGCAGTCAGGACAGAAGAGCACTCAGTTTTATCTATTTCCATCGCTAATTACTTTAGTTTTGGGATGAAGCAATTCTCTAATAAGACATGGGCATAAAAACTGAACAAGAAAAAGAAAAATGGGTATCTTTACTGTAGCATTTTGTTAAATGAAAACATGTTCTCTTGTTTTGAGGTCTGCCTTTATACAAGCACAACAGCAAGATACAATGACAGAGTTTACCCTGACTGAATTTACCAAGGCTCGAGATCACATGCTTTAGTCACACAGGCCTCTCAGAAAATGAAAGACACTAATGTTGTGAAGGAGATGATTAAAACAATTCAAACAATGGCTGGAGTATAAGTGAAACACATTTGTGGTAAAAAAAAACAAACTTAAATGTGGAATGTGTGTCTTATGATTTTGAACACAAAAATATGCCAGAAGGCATACCACATGCACTTCAGAACAGCTAAGCATGTTAAGGTCTGGCCCATACTTGGATAGGAGACCATCTAGGAGTTTGGATTGCTGCTGGTAGAGGTGTTGACGAGGCAAGTAGGGGGAGCTTACCCTGTGATCTAAATGTGGATTCTAATATCCCAGTGCATTGATAGGGATACTGTGCTGTAAAAATGGTGCAGTCCTTCAGATGAGACGTAAAATTGAGGTCCTGACTCTCTGCTGTCATTTAAGATCCCTGGGCTTCGTTTGTAAAGAGTAGGGTGTATCCCGATGCCCTGGTTAAACTGCCCACCATGGCCTAGTCATTCTGCCCCCCTTAATCATTCCCTGTCTCTAATCGGCTAACTATCTCATCACCCATAATGTGTGGTGAGTGCACTGGCACAAAAAAGCTGCTGGCGCATCATCCAGATGGATGCTGCACATTTGTGGTGGTTGAAGAGGCCCCCCACTCACTATGGAAAGTGCTTTAAGTAGAGAGAAAAGAAATGTATAAATGTAAAAAAAAAAATTATTATTAAGGATTTGGAAGTTTGAAAAAGCGATAACTGGGTGTACTGGGAACCATGCGAGATACACAGAAATGGTGGAATGTTGATTTGATTTTTTGAATGAAATTAGGCATTTCTAAAAACAAGAGTGTCTGTAAGAAACTTGCATGAAATGTAAAGTGGCTTCTTTAAGGAGAAACACAGTAAGAAACTGTGAGGATTAGCAATTTCATTTTATAGCCATGGACAGAAGAAATTTCTGATCATTCAAAATATTTTTTCAACACAGTTTGTCCAGTACACTGTCCTGCAGATCCAAAGTTTATTCCAACAACAATGTGTATAAGGGTGGAAGGGACTCTGTAGATGGTGCCAGTCTCAGGGCCCACACCCAGGTACTCATAATGAGTCCATTTTAGATCGGCTAATCAATCTAACTTTCACTGTGACACAAAACCAAAGTGGCTGGATGAAATTCATGAGAACAGGTTGAGAACATTGAAATTCTACATAATACTGTCAAGACCCAAGCCAAGGCCCTGTGACCTTACCAGCATTATCTTCAAATACAGGACATCTCAATACACACTATAAGCTGCTATATGTACATTTTGTATATTAATGGGAAAATTTCCATTAATTGTCACAGCTACTCTGAAAAAGAGCAATCTAGTATTAAGGAATGTGATGTCATACAGATGGAAAGCTTACAACATGTAGTAGGATCTGGAAAATCTTAGTCAGGCACAGAAGTGGCAAAGCAAGTATTTGGGCGGCATTACAATAAAAAGTGGCATGCTGTGTTTGGCAATCAGCACATCAAACCACTGTCTAATGTCAAGAAAACAATAACCTGCAACCTCTCACTCTTCAATCAGTTTACCTTACAGTGCGTTGAGAGATGTCTTAGGCATCTGTTATGCCATTTAATTGGGTCAATTGCGTTAATTTAAAATGCTTAATTAATGAGACCACAAATTTCACAACTAATTTTCCTCTCAACTGAAAATGTTGTTGTAATTAATAATATAGTTAAAGGAAAAATCACCAGGAAAGAGCAAGGGTAAAAGAATAACAAATGCCTAATTGGAGGTCAAAAGCTCTTAAGAATTACATTTCTCAAGGCATTGACAACTACACCGTTCCTTACCAAAGCTCCACACAACTTCAAGCTTAGAGAATCCCAACCAACAAACATTTACACTTTGATTCACTCCTTGTAATCTGCAGTCTCCAAATCTGTAGCATATTTTAAACCTGTCCTTTCTTCGCACTGTTTGCCACAGTCAAATGACTGAAAATGCAAAATATAAGGGAGAGCACATTTGTACGGTGATTTATATTTTGTTACAATTTACAGATGACATACTGCCACGTGGATAAAATATTCATCAATTCATCCATTTTCTGTTCTTTTTTATTCAATGCAGTGGTGTTTTCAATAATTATAATTTTACAACTTGTTGATGTCAATATTAAAAACTGCACAACACAGATCGTACAGTAGCAAAGCTTTGTGCATTCCAAGAAATTAAGATTCTTAAGAACAGGATTGTTTAATTTTTTCTTTTTTTTTTTTTTTAAATCAGGCCCTGAAACCTCAACTGTCCACAACATGTGCCTACAACCTGTAACTAAATGACAAAGCACTACCCTTGTCTGCTATTTTGAACTATTCCTTTATTTGCTTCAGCACGCAAAATTTTGTTCTTTACTGTCACTTGTCTCTTTTTGTTTCCCATTAAACCAAAAAACAAACTCAAGTTCATAAATCAAATGATGCATCCAAATGAACTCTTTAAGGCGAGGGAAAAGAAAAGTAATAAGGCTTGTAAAAAAATCCCTCCCTTTGCTGTTTCATCTATCTGAAAAGAATTTGGTATTTTCTGCCAGTAATGTGATGGTATTTAATCATGCTAAAGTCTGACAGAGAGATCCATTTTCTTGACAAGACAGTTGATCACCCTATCAAAAGCAGAAAATTAATAACCTCACATAACCAATGCGAACACAGAGCAGCTGCAAAACACTACTCTATGTAGATAGACCTTATTTTTCAAACCTTTACCTAAATCATCTTCTCAACCCAATATTTTGAAGCAGCCAGACCTGACATACATAAGGGAATATTTTCTTAAAGCATCAGTCTCTTTTTAAAATTCTAATAGGCTATCAGGTATACAAATTTTTCCATTACAAGCAGACACATACCTATATTTGCCTTCTTTTAATATATTTTAAGATGTTCACATGTAGAAAACTAAGCAAATCAAAAACACAGAGCAGCACATGGATGGAATGCTAAAAGGGAAGATAAAGATTTAATGATAGTTCAAGTCTACAAGTCTACATATCAAAACCAGCAAAAAAAAGGAAATGCAGCAGAGGAGATTTAACAGGAGATTGAGAAGTTCATTGTCTTATAAAAATAAACAAAAAGGTAGTTGTGATGGGAGTCTGCAATACACCAGATGGCAAAGAAACGGGAAAATGAAATGAGAAAGGACAAAGACTAGTCTAGTCCTCTGAGAAATCAACTGGTAGATAGGAATAAATGTTTTCTATGAGAAATGAGGTGGTGATGCACTTGGAAAGGTCCTAATAAGATGCTTTGCAGGAAAAGTGCAGAAACAATGTAAAGCAATTGTAAAGCTATCCATGAGTAGATAACAAATTACATCACAGCTGAGAAATGATGGAAAACGTGCTGGAGCTGCATTCAGAATCTGAGTAAAGCATAAAGGGGGATAGAAAACACAGCTGAAAAAGAAGGAAGATTTAATGCTGGAAGGAGTGATCAACTGTGTACTGTAGCTCATGTACAGTAATTAAGAAAATAAAAAAGTACAAAGGAAAATAAATAATGGACCAGATGACACATGTATCAGAAAAGGAAGGAATTTAAAGAGATTAAACTTGGGAGAGGCAGAAAGAAATACTACTTGCTAAAAAAAAGAGTTGAGAAGATTGAGATTTGACGCTTTCAGTGTCTTTTCCTTCTCTTTGTGCAAAATATAGAGGGGCCACCGGGGAATCCAACAGAAGGGAGGACCAAAAATGCCTAAGAGCCTGCTCTATTTCTTCTCTTTTAAGAAGAGAACCAGAGGTATGTCAAAATGGCCGTGCACCAGAAGGGAGAGTGGAGGTACATGTGAGCAAGTCAAGCAAAGAAAACTCCAAAAGGAGACAGGAGGTCTTCACCTCCAAGCCATGTGCTCCCAGAGGCATAAACAAAGGAATCAGAGAGAGAAAATGGCAGTGTGCCAACCTGTATGAAAGTAGACACAACTCCAGGCATCCTATGGAAAGAATAAACCACCTTATAGGAACTAGCTCTGAAAAGACAAGAACTATTTTGTAAGTTGGCTGGACATGATAGTAAGAATGTTACTGTACATGTGACAATAATAATACTACCACTACTAAACAAATCTGGTACATCTGGTTTCAAAACATTAAAGGAATACTCCACCCAAAAATGATATTTTTTTAATATTTTACTTACATCATATGGTTTGTAATGATGGCAGAAAAAAAAAATTAATCACACGTTTTCATGGAAAATGAAGATAGCAACATTTGTCATACAATGGGAGCCTCTGGTGACCAATGCTGGACAACAGCAACTCATGTTACTTACAGTATATTGCACAATCCATACTTCAGTTCAACCAGTCATAGGATCACAACATGCAAAACACATGTATTTTTGGTTAAAATACCTCCAGAAAATTAAAGTAGTCCACAAAGGGGAAGCAAGTTCAGACTGGACTGTACTTTTGAACTGAACACCTGAGTCTCTATCTTATTCGTTGGTCAAGAGTCCTGTCTTCTATTCAAAAGCAGCATTGGAGAGAAGTAAGTGGAAAGACTACCAGAACATCACAAGTATTGCAGAATAGAGGAGACCTTTCAGTCCGTCAAGGTTATCTGGTCCCAGCTGTCCCAGTACCTCATCCATATACAGGTTTCAGTAGTTTACTTCAGATTCCCAAGGCTCCTTGTTTGAAGAAGTGTTTCCTGCTTTCACTGACATAATTCACTATTTAACTGACAGAATTCCGACTGATCAATGAGTTTCACAATTCTGAAGACCTGGATCAGGTCCCCATATGGTCTTCACTGCACAAGATTAAAGAAATTTAACACTCTTAGTCTGCAATGACGGGATATCTCCTTTAGACCCAGGAAGTTCTTGGTTGCTCTCTTCAGCACAGCTTCTACTGCTACTATATCTTTTTTGAAGCTAGTGACGAAAACAGCAAAGTCTTCTCTAGCATATTATGGAGTGAGAGAATAATCTCTCCTGATTTATATTCAATATAGTTTTAACAATATTTTTTAATTTGATTTCAAATGTTTTTCCACACTGCCTACATAAAGTGCACTTGACGTTTCTATTTTAAAATCTGTAAACTCAAAGCTGGTTTTATTACTGCCTGAGACATTCCATCTGTTCCTGTTTTTATGTATTTCTTTTATTTTCATTTCTTTTTACCAAAGTGATATTGGAAACTTTGTTTGCTGTTTGTTCTAGCATCAATAAAAAATGTTTGTTTCAGTTTCTCTTTTTAATCTTGCAGTATGTTTTTGAGGTCATACTATAGGTCCTGATATTTTTTTTATTTCTGACTTTGGCCTTTTTTTTTCTCCTGACATTTGTAATGTTTTTTCATTCTTTCGATGAGACTTTTTTTAGTCTTTTATTTTGTTTTTGGAATGTATTTATTTTGGGAATTGATCAAAATGTCTCTGAAAAGACATTATTGTTTATTTTCAGTTGCTACACTTTTACTCTTTTTACATGTACTTTCTCACCCTAAAATGCCTGTTTTCTGTAAATGATTAGGTCTTTGTTGAGGTGTGCATTTAAGTGTCTTCAAACACAATATCAGATTTAACCTATTTGTGATCACTGATAATTACCTCTATTTCTTTTATTTTATCATAACTGTTCAAAAAAGAGATCTAAACAGGTGTTAGCTATGTTTTTGCCTTGTGATGACCAGGGTGAGGACTTAGCATGTCAAGAGGAACCTATCATCAGTGGTCTTAAAGTGAATTTTAGCTCATTTTCTTTGTCTCACACAAAATATTATATGTACAGTATATAGTTTGAGTCCTGGAACTATTGTTAAAATTAAAATAGTACTGTAAGCGAAGAGACATGATAAAGTTGTGGGACGCATGGTCGACAAAGTTTCAAATGACCTGTCTCTCCCATCTGCTATGTGCACTGTTCTCTTTTTTTTCACAATAAAACTAATTTAAGCCTAAAACATGCCTAACTGTTCACTCTGTGTGTGATTAACTTCTGAACTGGGAATACATTTAAGAAATTTATTGTGATAGTGTTGTCTGTTTCCAGCCTTTTCTGTTAAAGATCCTAGATTTCTTAACAAAATTCTACAGAAATATAAAAAATGCACAAAATCATAAAACAGTTGTTTTCTCCTATGAGGGAGGTGCCTTAAACAAATATTGTTTTCTGTACAAATATTGTTGATAAATTGCGCAAAAAGAATTTTAAATGCAATAATATCTAAGGGGAAGAAGAGGAACAAAGCAAAAAAAAAAATGCTGACAAGCACATGGTTTTTTTTTTTTTTTTTTTTTTTAATATTCATAAAAGCACTTAAATTGGCTTTCTGAAGCAAAAGGCGTGCAACTTAACCCCCATTTATGGTGTCCTCTATATAAAAGGATTACATTTTCTCATTTCTTTACAAAGGTAAAGGAGATCATGAACTAAAACAAGTTACCTATACAGACCAAGAAGACGACGATAGATAGATAGATAGATAGATAGATAGATAGATAGATAGATAGATAGATAGATAGATAGATAGATAGATAGATAGATAGATAGATAGATAGATAGATAGATAGATAGATAGATAGATAGATAGATAGATAGATAGATAGATAGATAGATAGATACTTTATTAATCCCAAGGGGAAATTCACAATTAGAAATTAATTTAATTTTAGTTAAAAAAAACAAGCTTGAGTCTACTCCCGATACATATATGTTAAAATTATAAAATTAATCATTTAATTTTATCTCCACAGTTCCACTTTTTTCATATTGGAACTCTCCTATTACTCCCAAATTCAGGATTACATTAGGCTCATAAACAATTCTTAATGCTTGGCCCAACTGTAATCATATTTCTAATGTTTATTTAGTTTTTCATACTTAGTAAAGTAACATCAAAATGGAGTAATATAAATATTCTTCTAAAAAAATCATACAAATGTGAAGAAGACAGACTGAAATTCTAAAACAAAAGCTACAGTATGCTAAAGCACCATGTTTCACTTCAAGAAAGCTTGCTATCATATCTTGAGGTACTTTAACACAGTTTTATTTTACTGTCATAGTATATGATCAACTACTGTACCTGTTCTACCCATCTAAGACAGATTGAAATCTAAGTCACCAATGTAGCCCTCACATTTTTTATTGGATACATGGGTTGTCCATTCGGTCTGGCATAATAATACACTCCAATGCCTTCCTTGCGCAGCAGCCTTTTCCTCTTTGCTTGCTTCCTCTGGGCATCACTCATCGAACTGACTGCTCTTATTGTTGACATGTTGTGCTGGGAAAATGTGGTGAAGGCTGCAACTGCATTGGCCTAATTTAGCAACTCTAGCCTTTGGTTACATCTATACACCTTATACAAGGGTACAAGACAGTTGCTACCACAATGTTGTTGCCAATGTATAAAATCGGACATTAATATAATGCAAATAATGTTTCTTGTCAGCTATTTAACATTTTTGTTTAAAGAATAACTACCCTCTTCTTACTTATATTGCTTGGTTCTTTGCACATGCTTTTATTAGAGTATGGGGGTAATTTTATCATTGGAATAAGTCAGTCAGAGCTTGGCTTTACATGGTGAGAAATACAGAGGAGTCACTAGAAGTTTACTTATTCTAAGACATTTGTTCATAGGAAGCTTTCGTCTTCCACTATTCTGTTGTCAGCTGTCCAAATCTTCTTATATTTTCTGTTATCTTAATAGCCAGTATATATGTTGACTTAACTTCCAGATTAATATTTATGACTTGACAGAGTGTGAACCAATAAAAACCACCTAAGGAAAACCTTCAATTAAAAGTAGAAACAAACACAGCAAAAGCCATCATTCCGTCAATATTCAGCAAACACCACAATGTAGGAATTTTGCCTGAAGGGATTGAGAACTCTGGAAAATTCAGGCTATGTCAATACCTTCATGATTACGTGACAGAAGATAAGGTTCTATAGGTAAACATTCTTGAAATACATATTGGGTGATCATATTATTGTAACAAAGATTAAATAAATAAATAGCTCTGAAAAGAAATGGTGCTAACTTAGCAGAATCCAAATACTAAAGAGTATCTAAGCAAAGAAAAATATATTTTTAAGACTCCCTAAAGACATGGATTTTAGGTTAAGTGGTAACTCTAAACTGTACAATGGCTGAGAACTAAACAGTTTCTAAGCAAAGGAAAATTTATTTTAAACTTTCAAAGGAAAGAAAGATCTATATATTAACATTGACTCCAACTAGCTCAAGCTCCTCATCCTCTCTCTTCCTCAAGGCGTTTTATTCTACTGAACTTAAACAAGTTGATGCTGTCCTAAAATCTTTTATAAAGTATTAAGACTTCTACTTATGAGACCTGTTATTTATCCAGTTTAAACTATTTTTTGATAATAAAATATATCTAGTAACGCAGTGGTTAGCGGTGCTGCCTCAGCTTTCTGGGTTTAAATCAGTAGCCCAGTCACTGTCTCATTGTCTTTGTGGAGCTTGTAGGTTCTTACTGTGTCTACATGGGGTTTCCCTCACACTCACTAAAGACATGAATGTTAGATGAAGTGGCAACTCTAAATTGTGCATTGGCCGAGTACTAAACAGTATCTAATGAAAGGAAAATTTATTTTTAACCCTCAAAAGAGAGGTTTATGTATCTGAAGTTGCAGAAACTAAATATGTTTCCCATTTACAGTGGCAGGCGAAGGTGTGAACAGCCTTGCTTAAAAAGTGAGCTGAAGATGAACTGATCATCAAAAGGAATAAAGTTAAAGATGACATTTCTTTAACACTTTAAACAAGGTTAGATTTTTATTTCCATCATTCACATGTACAAAATACTAAAACAATGAAAAGGGCCTGAAGCAAAAGTTTGGGCACAAAACCAGGTCAGTACTTAGTAAGATTCCCTTTGGTAAGTACTGCATCACACCTTGTAAATGCTTTTTGTAGCCAGCTAAGAATTTTTCAGTTCTTACTTGGGGTATTTTTGCCAACTCGTCCTTGCAAAAGGCTTCTAATTCTGCAAGATTTTTGGGCTGTCTTGCACACACTGCTCTTTTGAGACCTATCCACAGATTTTCAAAGATGTTTAGGTTGGGGGACTGTGAAGGCCATGGCAAAACCGTCAGCTTGCGCCTCTTGAGGCATTCCTTTGTAGATTTTGAGATGCACTTCAAATCATTACCTCATAGGACTCATCACCTATTTAACTTCAACTTTTTTTTTTCAGATGGTGTGATGTTTGCTTCCAGAATTTGCTGGTATTTATTTGAATCCGTTCTTTCTTCTACCAATGACATGTTCCATGTGTCACTGGCTGCAACACAAACCCAAACCTGATCGATCCACCCTCATGCTCAATAGTTGGAGATATGTTCTTTTCCTGGAATTTGGCACCTTTTTTATCTCCAAATATACCTTTGAACATTGTGGCCAAAAAGTTCTATTTTGACTTCATCAGTCCACACAACTTGTTTTCAAAAAGCATCGGGCTTGTTTAGATGTTCATTGGCAAAATACAGGCGTTGAATTTTGTGGTTAGGACACAGACAAGTTTTTCTTCTGCTGACTCTACTATGAAGGTCATATTTATTCAGGTGTCGCTGCACAGTACAACAGTGCACCACCGCTCCAGAGTCTGATAAATCTTCATGAAGGTCTTTTGCAGTCAAATGGGGGTTTTATCTGCCTTTCTAGCAATCCAATTAACAGTTCTTTCAGAAAGGTTTCTTCGTCTTCCAGAACTCAACTTGACCTCCAGCGTTACTGTTAACTGCCATTTCTTAATAACTTTAAGAGCTGAGGAAACAGTTACCTGAACATGCTTTCCTATCTTCTTGTAGCCGCCTCCTGCTTTGTGAGCGTCAATTATTTTACTTTTCAGAGTGTTAGGCAGCTGCTTAGAGGAGCCCATGGCTGCTGATTGTTGGGACAAAGTTTGAGGAGTCACAACATTTATACAGTTCTGCAATATGCATCACTGGGGGTTTCCTAATGATGGCTGTGAACAAGCCATATCCCTGACGCACTAATGAAGGCCTGAGACCATCTTGGGAAAACTTACCCCTGAGACCTCAAATATCTTGTACAATTGTACAAAACAAAAGCAATACACTAATCTTGCATAAAATGCTGAAAAGAAATGTGTCATCTTTAACTTGATCAGTTCATCTTCAGCTCACTTAATTATTAACAGTAACAGACATTTTAAGCCAGGGTGCCCAAACTTTTGTATGCCACTATATTCACTGTAAGCTTATAGTGTGGATTTAATTAAGCTATATGAAAATCCAGATAAGAAAAAAAGTGCTAGTTGATTAATTAGTACATGAAACAGCTCTTTACAATAGATTTTTAAGAGACTCATCCACAAACGTAAGATTTATCCATTTCCTCCATCAATAAACAGTAACACAACAGATTTACAAATGTCTTGTGGGTGTTGTCCTGGGTAAGACGTTAATCTGCATCCAGCCTTGCAAGCAGGTCCTCTGACTTACAGGGAAAACTCGGGGGCTGGTGGCAAGATTGGCACTCCAGCCAGCACAAAAAACACTCACACTGTTCCAGTGTGGTGCTAAGGTGTCACCCATTGCACAGCTGCGCTCAGGTACCAATCTGGGTGGTCTGTCATGTGGTGTGTGCAGCAATGTGCTGTAATCGGTGCATGCTCCTAAGCTCCTCCTCACGGGAGTGATAAATCAGTAACTTGGCACAAAACCTAAAGGGGTCTTTTCTTTATTCTTACTTGGTACATTGTTAAAGCCTTCACAAGACTGCCAGACTTCAATGTAAACCACGATTATAAGTCCTGGATGCTGACAACATCAAAGCACATATAGATTTCGATAGTTTTATACACTATCACACAAACAGAAATATGAATGTAAAGCAAACAGATGCAGCTAGCAATCTAGAGAATAAATATTTAAAAATTAAACAGGCTCTACACTTAAAAATGCATTGCAGTCCCAAGTGAAGAACACCAAGAGCAGCTGATAAAGGTAAGAAGGGCTAATTGTCTCTATAAGGTATATACAGTAGCTATGCTAAAGACCTGTAGCATTCAGAGAGCCACAGTTCATATTCTGAGAAGCCGTTGGAAAGCTCCTGTGAAACAAATCTCTTATTTCAAGAAGTTTGAACGCATATCCCAGAGGTAGCCTTAACCAGGTTTTCCAATAAAATGAGAACAAACAGTATGCTAGCACAGGGCAATAACATCAAGAACTCTACCAGTTTACAAAGCAGTACTGAGGCTGTGAATTCTGTAGCATCAAATTTAAATTACAGAGGACTGAATTCTTTGAAATCAGTTACTGCCAAAGCTTGTGTTTTAGAACACAGCCGGACACTAAGGCACTATAAATGCTATGACAAAGGAATCAACAATTAGATATTAGCAAAGCATTTCAGAAAATGTTCTGCAGAAGAGTGGCTAAGTAATTACTTATTTATCAAGGCAGCATTTGGATAAGTAACCTCTACGTTTTCTAATTTCAAGAAATAAAGTGTATCATAATCAACAATATCAAATATATTTCTATGAATAAACTTGTTGAATTAGCAAGTGAAATGTTATGTAAATTTCATTAATTCATATTAAGCAGTAGAGATCCTAATGTGACATTGAAGCAGGAGGGGGGTACTTATAAAAAATACCACAATCAAGAAAATTCAATTATTTTCTTCCACTGAGCCAGTAGTATTCTAAGCCAATATTGTGCTTAAACCCACACCAATAAAATCAATACAGCACTGTTCCATTCAAGGTGAAACCAAATAAACCTGTCTGGAGGTATGAAAAATAGGCTGTGCAGTACACTGTGAGCACTAAGTGCCTTTCAGTCCTGAAATCTGTCATTAAATAATCATTAACCATCATTCACCATTCCTAAGAAGCTTAACATCAACACTTGCCCAATCTCTGATAAGGCATTTCGATAGACTGCTTATTAAAATGGACTCCAGCGAGCCCCACCTCCTCATTCTCTCTCTTTCTCAGAACACTTTTTCCTGCTGAACTTAAACCTGTGTGAGGCAGTCCGTCAAGCTTTAATAAGGTTTTGTGATTGCCACTTATGAAACTTGGTATTTACCCAGTTTAAATTGTTCTTTGATAATTAAATATGTCTTGAGACTCTTTTGGTTAGTGCTACTACCTCAGCTTTATGGATTCAAATCAGGAGCCCAGTTATTGCTTCACTGTCTATGTGTTGTTTGCAGGTTCTCACTGTGTCTTCTCCCTGTACTTTGGTTTCCCTTACACTCCCTAATGACATGCACGCTAGGCTAAATGATAACCCTAAATTAGCCCTACGTAGGTTGGAGTGTAGGGGTGTGTGAAAGTGTGTTCTGTGACAGACTAACAAACCCCCCAAGAGTGGTTCCTGCCTTGCATCCAGTGTTGCTAGGAAAGGGTGGTCTATCCCACACAATACTTAATTTCAGAATGTTATGTCATCTTATAGATATGGTATATCTGAATGTATGTGAATGTGCCTATGCTTAGCTACACACTATATACTTTAAAATGCATAGATATTATTCTCATATAATTTTATACTTGCATGCACTCACAGTGTTTATTAGAAATTACCCCATACATTTATTTATTTAATGTCCCTGCTTGTAAGACATGACAACAAAATGTTTAATTTCTTTAGGCATTCCTAAATGGACCCTAGTCCATGCCTACCAAGTGTAGATGTTCACCCACTTATCCACTCTAAAATATTACAAAAAGCACTGTCTTTCACGTCCCCCTTTTCTTTCTGTCTCTGTTGTGGCTTCCTGTCCTCTCATCACTGAGCCTCTGCCCCAGTTCACCATTCAAAGCTAGATCTAAAGCATCACTGACTGGGTCACCTTGGTAATTCCTTGGATGCATGCCTTACATAATATGCAGGACGGGTCCATAATTTCTAAGCAGGAACTTCTAGCCGTCATATATTTTGAGGACATTTTACATAAACACAGAACATCACTCTGTGGTAGTGCCCTTCCTTTCACATTGGCATAATGACATGCATTGACCAGTTTCAGTGTGTACTATTCACTCGTCTTAGGGCTTCTGTTTTCACTAAAGATCTTTTTTTTTTTTTTAATATTACATGGAGAATGAATACATGAAAATGCTTCCAGACCAGATCTAAACACATTTCTTTATGATCCGATGGTATAAGTTTCGTTGGAAGCAAAACAACATTTGTTTTGTGAATATTTTTGTGAAGTGAAATGCCAAGCTAGCTGTGAGGTCTGTTTTGCATGAATCATTTCACTCACCACTACACTTGAGCATTACATAACCCATCCCATTTTTAAAATATGTATGATCAGGCACTGCCTAAAATGTGTTAATTTTGTTTTTGGAGAAGTGGCAGTGGCTTATGTGTGCTTAAACCTGCCAATCAGGTCATTCTGAGACCCTGAATCTTCACAACCGTTTAATGGGGAAATTAAGTTCGTAAATAGATAAATGCAAAAAAGTAATCTAGATTACCTGACGTCTGCTACTGTACAAAGTAATCATTCACTTTGTTGATCAACCCTTTGTATAATAAAAACAAGCATTGTAGCAGTTAAGGCTTTTATCCGCCTCTTGAACCCTCAGGTACCACTCTTTTATTGTACTACAGTACAGTGCACCAAGCACCCTCCACTCCACACTACTCATAAACAATAAACTACTCACAAAACTCTCTCCTCCTCCTCCCAGACACTTAGCCACCCTACCTCCCAGCTCAGCTCAATGTCTGGGCTTTCTCAGAGTCCTTTTATATCCCCTGACCCGGAAGTGGTTCCTGTCCAAAACCCACAAGTCCTTATTGCTTCCGGGCCAGGGTAAACAGTCCTTTTTTTCAACCCAGGAGCACGTCCTTTCTTCCTGTCATGTGACCATGACGTACTCCTGGGTTATAGGGTACATAAGAGTCCACGAGCCCCCCTACAGCGACTCCCGGTGGCCCCCAAGGTATCCAGCAGGGCTGTGCATAAAAACTATAGAGTCCATGAGGCCCTGCTGGAACTCGGGGCACAATCATGCTGTCGGGAGAGCTCCTCTTGGCGGCCTGGGGGTGGGGGCCGGAATATGTAGCCGGCCATCCATCACAGCATATATTTATACATAAAATAAAACACCATTTGCCTTAAAAAACACCACACGATAAAAGAGATTCCTATATTTCTGTAGCACAAACTATTTAAAGTTATTCTGCTGCACTGCTGCAGTAAATAGCATAAGTGCATTCATTTTAACACCGGCCTTTAAATGAAAGAGAAATCAGTGTACTGTATATTCCCCAACACTTTCTACTTTCTTTCATTGACTACAGACTGCTTAAAAGATATTGATCAGTGAAATGTATTGACCTCAAAACAGGGAGATCTATTTTAATGACATTTTATCTAAATCCAATTTTATGTACCTTGATTTCAAAAATAAAACAATAAAAAAACACTACTTTTTGAGAGACAGACAGACAGAAAGATAGATAGATAGATAGAAAGATGTACAAATCTTCTATCTAAAAGGAAAAGAAGAGTGCCTTAAAAACTGAAAGAGTAAACAGGTTTTTCCCCCCAATCTGAATACTGCAGGGGGACACTGCAGATAAAAATGTCATAATACTCAATGAAAGCCAAGGAAAAGCATAAGCAGTTCAGACACACCAGGGTGCCTTTGCTGTTTATGGATGTAGAGGTAAGCATCTACCTTATAGGCTGTACTGAGAAACAATGCTGTATATACAAAGGGCTTTTGGTTCTTGTGTCTCAGCTGAAGTGCACTGCATTAATCAATACTCTAGTGTTCTCTTTCTTATACATGCTACAGGTTTTGAAGAAAAGAAAGGGGAGTGGGATTGGCGCAGAAGAGTGAAAAATTTTTACTAGTACATCAGGCAATACAATAAATATAAAATATCCCAGGCTACAGCTAATATTGCATACACACAATCATTTTTGTGTTTAAAAGCACTGGGCATGCTCAAATACAATGGATTATTGGTACCTTTTTTAACTGTGTTCAGCCAGGCAAGTCTCCCATGATCACATGCACACTCTCTCAGTCTGGCCCTCAATGAACATCGATAAAAAGGCAGGTAAAATTTGATAGAAAGGGATTGTGGGGAAATCAATAAAGAGATTCTGCTATACTAGCTTGAGTTCACACACGCACGCGCACACACACATTCATATATATTATATACATACATACATACATACACACACACACACTTAAATACAGTATATATCAAACATCTACATAAAACAAATATAAAGATAGTTAAGCAAGCAAAGCACATAAACAACTTAAACAAAACTCAACTTGCACTGTATGATCCTGTGAACTTACACAGTTGATGCTTTATTTACTTATTTTATGTGCAAATTATAGTATGTGCAGTAGATGTGTGTATGAACTGTAATAATATACAGTATGGGTGCAATGCTGTGGAAGTTGCTGGGAAGTATGTACTGCATAAAACACTTGAAGGTAGCCTGAAGGCTGCTCCTGAGCATGGTTTCAAAAGGCACTGTTTTCCTCAATGATTTTATTTTCTTTTAAATGTAAAAAGGCCTTAAGCTACAGTGATGCAGCACATGAAACTATTGCCAGGAGATAATGAATATCCTTTAGGCTCCAATTTTCAATGTGCCTGACCTTTGACAAACACAACTGAATACAGTACGTCAGCTAGGAATAAACCTGAGGGTGTTCAGGTCCTCACTGTAACATTCTTCATAAGTACAATGTGAATGAAATCTTTGGACATACAGGTTGATGGGAACATCTGCTACATACAGATTTATAGAGAAATTGTGTATGCCCTTCAACTAATTGTACTGTTCGCATAAAAAAGGGCTTTTTGGATGCTATGCATGGTGATAGGTTTATAAAATATATCCATACATAAAACATAACTGTAATTGATGACACTAATGACGGTACAGCTGGTGATTTGTCCTGATCAAATTGACGTAACGATGCATATGCTTAACTGAGTTCCTCACAATTTCAGACAGACAGATATACTTTATTGTTACCAAGGAGAAATTTAAATGGTGAAATACTGTTTTTGGGGTGAGTAAGTTTAGCCTTAAAAACAGGGACACACCTCAAATATTGTGAGGGTAGCTTGCCTGTCCTATGCACCAAGGACATTTCTAACCCTTTAATCTTCTTTATTTGCTATGTTTTTTAGGATCACCATAATTTCACGTTAGTTGGCAATTGCTGTTCTGATTTTATGCAGCAGAGGGGTGGGGTTGAGGTTGACTCCGATAAAGGGGTTGTTTGAGATATTGGGGGGAGGGGGCGGAGACCATTTGTACCCCCAGTCCTATAGGTCATTTCCAGTGCATCCAGGATAAAGACTTACTTCATAAAAACCCAGAGTGACCAACAGGCTGCAGTGCCTTCTAGCAACTCCTGGACATATAGCATAGTAACCTCCCATTTGTCACTTAAAAGGTCAGTCACTTAGGCTTATGATGGAAATATTTGTTTATATCTAAAAGAAACTGGGTCCCATTATTGTCCCTTATTGCCTCTTTGCTAATGAGGCCCAGACTGCCCTTTCTATTGAATGCTTTATTAATAGCGTCAGGGAAATGATTAATCAAAATGTGACGACAACTCATCACAAATGGCAGCGCCTTTGGGTTTCATATGTGAATAGACAACCAACTGATAAGCACAGCATATTTCTAAGGGTAGACAGAGGTGATCATCATTCCCTGGCCTTACTCTGTTGATGTACACTTCCTGACGAGAAATACATCCTCTGGATACCGTTATATACAGTACACACAGAGAAGAGAAACAAAACAATGGTGCAAATCTCTGCTTCCTACACATACTTTATATGTATACATACATACAGGTTTGTGCATGTTATGTACAGAACATGTTGTATGTAAGGCATGCAAGTAAGAGTTTCACTAAATTCTGTTGTGACAGTAAACGTAAAAGTTAAGGACAGTGTGATACTTATATCTATAAAACTGATGATCGTGCAAAAAATCAAAGCAATGCCAAACAATGGATACTGGAATGCAAAACTGGTACACAAGAAAAGTGCCTAAAGATGACAAGCAGAAATAGCAAAGTGATAATTGGAGGCAAATTAGCAAGTTGAAGCACTGGGTTTATAGCTATGAGATACTGGCAGGACATTTCCCTGCACTGCTGGAAGCAGCTTTGTAAAACATATCGAAGTATAGGTTGCAGTGTATAGGCCATAATCAGGAGCTTAAGCTTCACTATGAGTTTTATATGGAGTGTGTGAGAATGAAGCTGGATGCTGCTGTTGTACAGTAAATGCAAACGTAGATATTAAAAATGTATTTGTTTTTTTACAAATTTAAAAATGGCCGTTATTTATGTGAACATGAGTAGTGATTCCCAGCGGTAGAACCAAGGGTGAGAGGAGGCTAGAAGTGTTTCTAGCAGCTGTTTTCTATGATGACTTCTAAAAAGGTCGGTCTTATATGGGATGATAAGGTGCATGTAACCTGCGTGAGGAGTATTCTGGGATTCTGGAAAGAGAGAGACATGGTATGCCTGGTGAAGAAGAACATGAACCAATATAACAAAGGATAGAGATGAATGTGATCATGTAGGTGTGGGGGGGGGTTGACTGAGGCATAAGTTGTGCAGTTGAGACAAAGGACAGGTGCGGAGGAGTAACAGATTAAGTAGATTTAGGCAAAAGGAGCAAACAACAAACAGAGTCATGGTGTGCTTCTCCAGCATTTAACAGTCTTTTATTGTTGGTTAAGATCTATGAACAGCTATTCTGACATAAATATTTAGGCAGTTAGAAGTGCAGTTTGCTGCAAAGAGTAAAACTTTATCATGGATAGAAAATTGCAACAAACATCTGGATGAAAGTTCTAAGCTTGACAAGGTTACAGGCTGCTTTGAACTGCTTTATGAAGACCATAAAGGTGGCACAAGCCCCAAAACAAGAGAGAAGAGAGATGAAATTATCCATTATCACTTTATATAAATACAGATACAGTAATCCCTCCTCCATCGCGGGGGTTGCGTTCCAGAGCCACCCGCGAAATAAGAAAATCCGCGAAGTAGAAACCATATGTTTATATAGTTATTTTTATATTGTCATGCTTGGGTCACAGATTTGCGCAGAAACACAGGAGGTTGTAGAGAGACAGGAACGTTATTCAAACACTGCAAACAAACATTCGTCTCTTTTTCAAAAGTTTAAACTGAGCTCCATGACAAGACAGAGATGACAGTTCTGTCTCACAATTAAAAGAATGCAAACATATCTTCCTCTTCAAAGGAGTACGCGTCAGGAGCACAGAATGTCAGAAAGACAGAGAGTAGAGAAAAGCCAAGCAAAATGACACCTTTTATTGGCTAACTAAAAAGATTACAATATGCAAGCTTTCGAGGCAACTCAGGCCCCTTCTTCAGGCAAGAGAGGAAAGCAAACAAATCAATGGTGCTGTTTGGCTTTTAAGTATGCGAAGCACCACGGCACAAAGCTGTTGAAGGCGGCAGCTCACACCCCCTCCGTCAGGAGCAGAGAGAGAGAGAGAGAGAAAAAAAACAAAGTCAAAAATCAATACGTGCCCTTTGAGCTTTTAAGTATGTGAAGCACCGTGCAGCATGTCACTTCACGAAGCAGCTGCACACAGAAGGTAGCAACGTGAAGATAATCTTTCAGCATTTTTAGACGAGCGTCCGTATCGTCTAGGTGTGCGAACAGCCCCCCTGCTCACACCCCCTATGTCAGGATCAGAGAAAGTCGGCGCAAGAGAGAGATTGAGAAAAGTAAGTTGGGTAGCTTCTCAGCCATCTACCAATAGCGTCCCTTGTATGAAATCAACTGGGCAAACCAACTGAGGAAGCATGTACCAGAAATTAAAAGACCCATTGTCCTCAGAAATCCGCGAACCAGCAAAAAATCCGCGATATATATTTAAATATGCTTACATATAAAATCCGCGATAGAGTGAAGCCGCGAAAGGAGAAGCGCGATATAGCGAGGGATCACTGTAAATCATTAAAGCCACTTGCTGAAGATTTGGACAGAGTTAAAACTACCATATTGTTGCTCATCCACATTAAAAATATTTATACTTGTTATCTGTTGTCAGGAGCAAGGTCAAAGAACCCCTCAAAACTGCTTGCTTGCTCACTCATTCCTTACCCATGTAGAATAGGTGGAAGATTTGCAGTTGTCACTTCAATTAGTCATTTTTTTCTATATAAGCACCACAAATGCCAGTCATAAATATGGATAAATTAAGAATAATTAAGATGTTACATAAGAAGGCAGCATGGTAACTCCAATTCATACCACCAGTAACACAAAGTATAAGTAGTGAATAATTTCAAACAGAATTGTGATTCAGTTCGGAAGGCAGACATTGCAAACTTATGTCACTTACACCAACTGCCACAGGGTCCTGCCACATGTAATGCCTTAGATCTGTATATCTTATTGTGAAGAAGCAGGGCACATACTGTGTCTATAGAAAGTATTCACCCCCTTGGAAATTTTCATATTTTATCATTATACGTATAACATTGAATCAGAGTGAGTTTAATTTTGTCTTTAATGTTCTTGATTAACAGAAAAATACTTTTTTTATGTCAAAGAGCCTTTTTCTGTTGATCAGTGTCTAAAGATTCAATGTTGTTCAACAATAAAATGCAAAACCTTCCAAAAGGATGAATACTCTTCACAGGAACTGTAAAGGATGCACCCCTAAGAGTGGTGTATGGGTGGAACTTGTGTGAATGATGCATGTCCATTAATGATTCAAGACACAATATTCGCCTCTCAAGAAAGGTGCCTGGTTATGTTCCCAAAAGTCTTGATTTAGTGAGTTTTCTGCATTCATAAGAAGCAAAAATCTACAACAATCCACAAGGATGTTTTTGTTGTTTTCAATGTACCCAGAGAACTACATTTAATAAGAGTGGAATAAGCCTTTGTGTTATTATGGGGTAAAAATAACTATTTCGTCTACACTACAGACATGCAGCTTTTTTGTAGATGTGGTCTTATTCTATTACCGGGTCCTTCCTGTGTGGAGTCTGCATGTTCTCCCTGTGTCTGCGTGGGTTTCCTCCCACAGTCCAAAGACATGCAGGTTAGGTGCATTGGCGATTCTAAATTGTCCCTAGTGTGTGCTTGGTGTGTGTGTGTGTGCCCTGCGGTGGGCTGGTGCCCTGCCCGGGGTTTGTTTCTTGCCTTGCGCCCTGTGTTGGCTAAGATTGGCTCTAACAGACCCCCGTGACCCTGTAGTTAGGATATAGCGGGTTGGATAATGGATGGATGGATGGATGGATAGTCTACTTCTATTTATCGACTGTTCGTAAGCATTTGGCGATTACGATACTGGCGAAACAAAAAGCAAATTTTCTGGAAAGGATGTCACTATTTGTGAGCTTTATTCAAACAAGGTTGCTGCCATGACCAATATCAAAAACACTGCACTTAGATCAACAGGGTTGTTCTAGGCTTTTAATTTACAGAATACTGTATATTGGAAGAGGGTTTAAGATACAGCATGATATTCCACATAACATTTTTACCTGTTTTTTTTTTTTTTTTTGCACAAAGTTACATCAACATATAATACAGTACATATTGTATAACGGTTCTCACAACATATATTAAAAATATATATAAAGCACAATGATTCATTACAGTTATTAGCAAAATGTTCATAACTCACCCATCTTTAAGAATTGACCTTGATTTTACTCTTAGGCAAAAAGTAGGAGCAAAAAATAGACCCACATCACACGGGCCATTTCCCTGAGCTTGTCTAACTAGAGAGTCACTTTTAATTACAAGTGGGAGAAATTATGAAACAGTTTTGTTGGCTTGCAAAAGAGGTACTATTTTTTTTTTCAGGAATGAATGAAAGGCAAGACATTTTGTCAAATGTTGAGCTGCAGCACTTGTTAAATTCAATTTAGGATTATTTTCAAAAAAATTATTCTTTATGATGGATAACCAGTTACAAAATGTGCTTAAATATTAATGATAATGCACCCTGCTAAAAAGTCACCAAGTGTATCATACATGGATGCCTACATAACAGAACAGATTTCCCTTCTTTGTGCAGAACATTGTGTAATTTATTTTACTTCAGTGAATTAATATAAACTGTCTTAATCTCTGGATAACTGTTTTTTTTTCTGATGAGGCCCCAGACAGCAGCATGATTTACAGCTCTGAATTAGTAACATTATCTTTACTGTTTTATGTTCCTCAGAGTATTCTACACACTGTATGAAATATGATTTTAGTGTGCATTTTAGAGAACAGCTCTACAGGTGCTGGTCATAAAATTAGAATATCATGACAAGTTGATTTATTTCAGTAATTCCATTCAAAAAGTGAAACTTGTATATTAGATTCATTCATTACACACAGACTGACGTATTTCAAAAGTTTCTTTCTTTTAATGTTGATGATTATAACTGACAACTAATGAAAGTCCCAAATTCAGTATCTCGGAAAATTAGAATATCAATTAAGACCAATGCAAATAAAGGATTTTTAGAAATGTTGGCCCACTGAAAGGTATGAACATGAAAAGTATGAGCATGTAGAGCACTCAATATTTAGTTGGGGCTCCTTTGGCCTGGATTACTGCAGCAATGCGGCGTGGCATGGAGTCGATCAGTCTGTGGCACTGCTCAGGTGTTATGAGAGCCCATGTTGCTCTGATAGTGGCCTTCAGCTCTTCTGAATTGTTGGGGTCTGGCGTATTGCGTCTTCCTCTTCACAATACCCCACAGATTTTCTATGGGGTTAAGGTCAGGCGAGTTTGCTGGCCAATCAAGAACAGGGATACCATGGTCCTTAAACCAGGTACTGGTAGCTTTGGCACTGTGTGCAGGTGCCAGGTCCTGTTGGAAAATGAAATCCGCATCTCCATAAAGTTTGTCAGCAGCAGGAAGCATGAAGTGCTCTAAAACTTCCTGGTAGACGGCTGCGTTGACCTTGGACCTCAGAAAACACAATGGACCAACACCAGCAGATGACATGGCACCCCAAACCATCACTGACTATGGAAACTTTACACTGGACTTCACACACCGTGGATTCTGTGCCTCTCCTCTCTTCCTCCAGACTCTGGGACCTTAATTTCCAAAGGAAATGCAAAATTTACTTTCATCAGAAAGCAGCAGTCTAGTCCTTTTTGTCTTTAGCACAGGCGAGACGCTTCTGACGCTGTCTCTTGTTCAAGAGTGGCTTGACAGAAGGAATGCGACAGCTGAAACCCATGTCTTGCATTCGTCTGTGCGTGGTGGTTCTTGAAGCACTGACTCCAGCTGCAGTCCAATCTTTGTGAATCTCCCCCACATTTTTGAATGGGTTTTGTTTGACAATCCTCTCCAGGGTGCAGTTATCCCTATTGCTTATACACTTTTTTCTACCACATCTTGTCCTTCCCTTCGCCTCTCTATTAATGTGCTTGGACACAGAGCTCTGTGAACAGCCAGCCTCTTTAGCAATGGCCTTTTGTGTCTTGCCCTCTTTGTGCAAGGTGTCAATGGTCGTCTTTTGGACAACTGTCAAGTCAGCAGTCTTCCTCATGATTGTGTAGCCTACAGAACTAGACTGAGAGACCATTTAAAGGCTTTTGCAGGTGTTTTGAGTTAATTAGCTGATTAGAGTGTGGCACCAGGTGTCTTCAATATTGAACCTTTTCACAATATTCTAATTTTCCGAGATACTGAATTTGGGACTTTCATTAGTTGTCAGTTATAATCATCAACATTAAAAGAAATAAACATTTGAAATACATCAGTCTGTGTGTAATGAATGAATCTAATATACAAGTCTCATTTTTTTAATGGAATTACTGAAATAAATCAACTTTGTCATGATATTCTAATTTTATGACCAGCACCTGTATATAACTGACTCTACAAAATATATTCAAGAGACAATGCATACTATTACCTTAAAAAGCAAGCAGAACTTCTGTACTTAGCCAGCTCTGCAAAATATAAACTTCAGAAACCTGCTTTCATTAGAATTATGCTTTTCCTATTATTTTATTTATTGAGATAATTTATTTTTGGACCCAAAATGCATTTAATGTCATTAAATAATACCAAATAAAACATATGATAACAGCTGATACTGCTGTGAAATGATGAACACCCAGTATGAATCTTGTTGCAGGATTTACACCATATTTCACCTATAAAACATTTACAAATTGGACTGTACGCCGGATAAAGTGTAAACGGGTCTGGAGCACGTCAGCACTTGAAGAATGCATTGTAAAAGCTTCTAAAACATTGATAAAGCAACATTAAGGGTTAACAGCTGAATAGTCAACTGTCATCTATGAAGGTTTCACGGTGTCAGTTCATGACACATACCAGCGAAAAGCAATTTATAAAAGGCTTATGGACTGCACTTTCAAAGGAACAATTTACTAAATCAAGAAAAAAATATTCTTTTTATACCTTTTTAAACATTCCTAGCTATCAAACATACCCACAAACTTCATTCAGTGCCTCATATGGCAGATCAAAAACAACAGGCCTGGTTAATATTTTAAAAACTACCCCTTTCCCCACTATCATTTCCACCACCCAAAAAAAAAGGTTCAATTCCCAAGAAGCTTCTGTTGTGATCAATATTTCACCTGTCATTTCTTTTGACAGCAATAAAGGATTCCTTGTGCAGAAAGAAAAAAAACTGCTAGCACAGTACTGTAGTAATTAGTCACTTTATCTTTGATCTCATCACCTAAAAGAGAAACTTCTTTTATACAGTTATTCTTCTTAGCTGGTTAAATTAACTAATCACTTCAAAGTGACTGTTTTATGTTGGTCATCATAAAACATTCATTACAAAATGAAAAAGTATACATTAGTAGCTGATTCTAAGTTTGGAATCAAATATTACATATAAAGTATTGAAACCTGTGTGGACAACACAACTTTTGGAAGACCTTAAAGATTAACAAGCTTTGAACATTATCTAAATTAAAAAAATAAAAAATCTTTTGTATTACTTTGAACTCAGTGCCAGAGTTTAGCCAGTTCATGCTTCCAAGGAGTAAGAATTTCTTCCTAACACATAAAGTAATAGAGAGACACATAAGTAAGATGAGTACTCCTGCCATAATTTGCTGCTTTTCATACAAGAATAAGAGGCCAGGATCCACTGCATGAATTCCTTTCATAATTTTAAACACTTCAATCATATCATCCCTTAGTCTCTAATTGCTTAAACTGAAAGTGTGCAACTCCTTAAATCTTTCCTCATAACTCATATCCTGCAGTCCTGGAATCAGCCTAGTCACTGTAAACACTAGAAAAATATCAAGGAGTATAATAAAGTCTCTTATATAGTTTTAAATTAACAGAGAATAGAAAAACCCTCAAAAGAGAAAGTAACAGTGCATCAACAGCTCGGAACCAAGTCCATGGTTTACGTACAAAAAAACAAGGGTTCAACATACCTACAGGAAAGAGCAATTTTAAACAAAAACTACTATAATAACATAAATTAAACAGTCAGTGACCACAGTCCTGTGATGCTCTATAGTATACCAGTGTAGGAGGCACCCTGGCAGGAAGGCTGGAGAATACAGAAAGGCATCCCGGCCAAGAGAAGGAAGGAGGTTGCACCCGGACAAGGCTACCTAGGGGATGGATGGACATCCCAGCTGGATGTGGTTCCAGCACCTTCCCAGCATGGGAGAAAAGGGAAGGACAGCAAAAGACTATAGCAGAGGTATATCTAGTTCCCCCAGGCACTAGATGGTAGAAGCCCTCCATGATGGCACCCATTTAGGAACTAGCAGGGAATGCTGGGAGATGTAGTCTGGCAATACAGCCCTGCTGGGTACAATGCGTGGTGCAAGGGGGCACTGTAGGGAGATGCACGTCCCAATTTATGGGACTTTCAAATGACCCAGAAGTATTTACATTGGGCAGTGGCTGTGGTACCAGAAGTACTCCCGGGTCCTCAATAAAAAAGGACCACACTCTCTCATCCAGGCGAGTCAGGGCTGGGAGGATGTGGAGCAACACTCGACTGTAGAGCAGTGTGGTGGTGAAAGGAGAGGTGATTGAGAGAATATTTGTATCGAGAGAAGACCTGCATTTGTGCTTTGTGCTACTTTGTGGAGGTACTATTTTAGATATTAAAACTATCCATTATTTGAATCCGGTACTTTGTGTATGTTTGTGTTGGGGTATGGAGTGTGCTGACAGCCCAATTCCATTACAACCAGCTGTATTGTAAGTGTACAACTGATGGCAGCTTTCATAGTCATAATTCACAGATGGCCATTATTGAATAAAAACAAATGGCATTTTACATTCGGCTATTATGTAAATTTACAGCTTTCTTCAAATGTAGTCCGCTTATGCTTCTGCCATGGTCCAACCAGATTACTTTGCTTTGCAGGTGATATAATACATTTGGGTTGGCTAGAAACACATGAGCCGCTACAAGTCTTTGCAAGTGCTAAAGAACTTTCTGGTGCCGTTTCATTCATTGAACTGAATTGGAATTTATAGATGATGCTGGATTATTAATGATGTAAATACAAGCTATTTTACTTCAAATGAAAGTGAACCGTAAGTGTAAATAATCAAAGAAAAAAAATGTTATCACTTTTGATACTGCACTTATCAATGCAATTAATAGATAATGAAATAATGGGACACTACCTAGTGTAAAAGTAACATGTTCTGTTCTGGCCTGTGCTATTCACTTGCTGAACACAACAGGAGCACAAGTCCAGTAAGAATGTGTTGTAAAACATTTAAAATACTACTTTCCCGATCTCAGCAATGAATAGCCCATCAGTTACAGGCTTATAATTAATAATATTCTCAATTCAATTTTTATACAGTGTGGACCACCGGAGCGCGTGCAGCCGCCCTAACCCAACACACACAGGCAGAGACACAAGTGCAGCACACAGCACGCTTTTTATTTACAGAGGGGAGAAGCTTTTCTCTCTCCCCAGAGCACAACACAATGCACCACAGTATAATACAAATCTTAGTCCTTTGGACTCCTCATCTCTTCCTCTCTCGTTCCATCTTTCCGCCTTCCAAAAAAGCCTCGTCCCCTTCCTCCCGACTCTGGCTCCCTGAGTTGTGGCAGCTGGCCCCATTTATAGAGCACCCAGAAGTGATCCAGGTGTTCCATGATCTCCTTCCAGCTGCAACTCCAGGTGTGGCAGCAGCCCTGAAGCAGGGCTGAGACTCCATGGCACTGTAGCACGCCAGGGGGGCTGACGTCTGTTGTCTTGGGGAAGGTATTGCCCCATGCAAGTTCCTTACCCCAGTCCTTCCATTATGGAGGTGTCCCAGCCAGGTAAGAATCCTGGCTGTCCGTTACAATGAGTAAACAAAAATCTGGAACTCCAACTACATTTACATTTGCTATGCAGTTAAAATTTTCCTAATGACAACCTCAAAAAAATTTTAAACAACTCAGTCTCTCTATGACAGTTGCTTCAATACTTTTTAATCTGACATCTGCATGAGTAGATTGTTCTATCAAAAATTGTGCTCTGTGGCAGATACCTTGTAGTTATATTTACCTTCTAATGAGAATATCTATTAATTAAAATCTAAAAAAAGTGAACGTAAATGTTCACTTAAACCTAGAGCCTTGTGTATTTTTATATGATGCATGCAGAGTACGGCAGCAATTATTTTCGCAAAATTTCAAAACACTTCCCAAAAATATCATTACTAAGTGAGTTTCAAAATGTAGAAATGTAATGTATTAAGAATTCAAATGCAAATAATAAATTCACAAAACATTGCTCATATCCTGTAAGATCCTGACACAGTCCAATTCAGAATATAAACTGGCTGCTTGTAGATGTCAAGGGTGATTTTCCTTGGCCTAGCTAACTTTAGGATTCAATTTTCTTTTTAAATTTTATTAAAGAAGGTTCTGAACTTCTCTCCTATACAATGATTCAATACCAGTTATTTCATGTCTTCATGTTCTCTCCATGCATATTTGTGATGTTCTGTGGGTAATGTGGTTTATATATCACATTATCCAAAAAACATGCATGGAATCTGAAGTACTCCATTATGAATGAGTGTGACTGTATCCATGAATGTGCCATGTAGTAGCCTGGTGGCCTGTCTAGAGTTAATTTCTGTCTTGTACCCAATTTGGTTGTTATACACTGTGAACCATTCACTGGATTGAAAAGGGTTTGGAAAATGGATGGAGAGGTAATTCTATTTATTTAAACTGTACAGATAGGTTGCTGTTTGCCTTCTTTATAAACAAACTAGCTGGTCTAATATTCAAAAATTAAAATGTAATTTTTGGCTCCCCTGCAGATTAGTGCTGCATTAATGGCTATTTCCAACCTTGCACTTAAAGTTGGTGGGGTATTCATTGGGTCCCCACAACCCAGAACTAGGTAGAAAATAAAAAAAGTGCATGACTTACAAATTTAATAAAAGTAATATTTATTTCAGTAAACAAGATTGCACATCTCGGATGGTTTCCTCCTGTTAGCAAGGGTTTCTGCTCTTTGCTACTCTGCAAAAGAAAAAGCTTTTCTTTGAAATAAAAAATAAAGGGAAAGGTAATTAAAATTAAAAAAAAGAAAAATTCCTACTTCTACGGTGGGCAGGCGCCCTGCCAGGGGTTTGTTTCCTGCCCTGCGCCCTGTGTTGGCTGGGATAGGCTCCAGCAGACCCCCATGACCCTGTAGTTAGGATATAGCGGGTTGGATAATGGATGGATGGATGGAAAATTCCTACTTGTCTGACTGTTTACAGAATGCTTGGTGCGGCTGCTGGCCAACGTGCTGAACTGGCAGGAAAGTGGGGCGAGTACAAATGGAAGGATACTAGTTTTACTATTAAAAACTTATATTGCATGGTACACTGATTTCAAGGTTATAACACTATGCTTGTAAATATGAAAACAGTTTCAGCACAAACAAAAAGTTTATTACATGAACCTATGTACAAAATAATATTGTAAAGCTTTGGACAGGCACTGCTGCAAATTGGCAAAGGCCTACTTTGATCTACTTACTGTATGATGATGCTTGAATCAGCCATTATTACCATGTACTCTCTGTGTATGTCAACATGGCTGTGTTACAATTGCGAAAACGGGGAAAAAGATATGCAGCACTGTGATTTATTGCTTAAGGTATAAACTTAACATATTGACAAGTGTATAATTAGAAAATGAACAGAGTTTTCTTCTGGAAGATACTAAAACCAAATTAGAAATCAGATGAACCATTAGTTTATGTCTAAAACTCAAATATGTTGCAATTATTTACCTAAAAACAATTTAAAAATCAAATGTAAACTGTGCATTAAATGACTGCATATTAGTTTGGATATTCAGGATATGTTATTTTTGGAACCAAAAAAATGTTCTCTTACATGATAAAATATTTAATTTTTCTCAAAGTATACTAAACAACCACTGAAGGATACATCAAACATATTTCTTTATAAACACAGTATATATGCAATTGTGTTCCAAAATCCAGCACTTTCTATAAATTTAAAAAAATATCATTCCCGCACTGGAGTTTTACATTGGAATTAACGGGGCACATGTAAAGCCTTAAAACTAAAGCCTCAAAAAATACTGTATCCATTTTTCATGCCAAGCAGTTGTTGAGTATTGATCCACGTCTTGTGATTACACTTACACTGTAAAGTAGCTTTTACAAGTCATTTTTGAACAAAACAAACACCAATGGTACAAGAGTTAGTCATTTTCAAAGAAAACCAGCTGTGCGTGCTATGTCAGCACTTGTAGTCTCCACAATAACTTTTCTACCCCATGGAATAATTTCCTCTTGAAAGATAAAATCACTGTAAACTTTTCATGGCACATGGTTGTTTGTTGTTTCGATTTACTTCCGTAAGAACTAAACACTAGCAAATAGAAAATGTATCCTTACCTCAAGAAAAACAGCACTAGGAATATATTATATATATATATATATATATATATATATAGTCACACACGTGCACATGGGAGGCAGCTAAAGGGCTTGAGTAAGGGCAGTTCTGAGGCATGCCGGGATGTGGCAGAGTGCACTGACTCTTTTTCTCCCTTCCCTGTAGACCATTCACAGAAGATGCCACCTGGCTCTCTTGACGTCACTTCTGGGACCGAGCCAATGGAAGGAGACCTTGCCGGCTCCGGCCCCTGTGATGTCACGTCTGGGCTCAGACCAATGGCTGAAGAACATGAGCCCGATCCTTATGATCTCACTTCCTGTCTCCCCCTTTAAAAGCCTGCACCTTTTCCCTATTCCCTCAGTCTTGTTTTGAACTCGGTTGTATGCACATCAGTGCTGTATATTTTGAGAAAGCAACTTTGCAGCCAGGATACCAAATTATACGGGTGGCTGCCCCAAACCTTCATATGACTCTATCTCGAGTTTGTGACAATATATAAGTCAATGTGTGTATGTATGTATGTTCCAGCATCACTTCTGAATGGCTGGAGCGATATTCATGACACTTGGTACACATGTTTCTTAATGGTCGACTAAAAATACTGTAGGGTGAAATCAACCCTAACCCACCCCCTTCTGGGTAGGATGGGGGGTGATCTTGCTGTCTTGTATCATCCAGTTGACACTCAAAACGACCACCAGAGGGCGAACTGGAGGTGACTGCCAGCATTCTTTATGTTTGAGCGCCACCGCACCACTGTTGCTTTTAAAATTAAATAGAGTTCTACGCATGTAAGTGTGTGTCTCTGTCTGGCCCAGAAGTGAGACGTAGATTTGGGATGAGGGCTCCAGCTCTGAGGATATGCAAGCGAGACGAGCACACCGGCAAAACAAAACCTCCTAAGAAAGACAGTCACTTAGCTGCTAATGCACAAACGATGCAAGCACGTCGGCACCACAAATCTTCCTAGGAGAGAGATGCCCAGAGTAGTTCTGACGATTTCAACACTTTCTAGGATCCCGTGCTTTTAACAGCACGGCTTACGCAGTTAGTATATAGCAGGCGACTGCCACCATTCTTTATATTTGAGCCCCACCGCGCCCCTGTCGCTTTTGAAATTAAATAGAGTTGGCCGGTTCCGAGCATCAACTGGATGATAACATACATACAAGACAAGAACATTAGTGAGTCTTCATTGTTTGTTAATTTATTTTTATTTTTTAAGTTGTGTTTTTTTTAATTATGTTTTTCTCAAACAATTAAAAAAAACACTATTTTCCTCCGGGGTAATGCTGGGTATTTCTGCCAGTATGTGATAAAATGTTTATTTCCAGATCCCTTTTTTTTGTCATAAACATGCACTGGAAGGCATGTTTTCTTATATTAAAACTCAGAGAGGACATATTCGGTATGTTTTAGGTTTTTATTTTCCAGTGGTGCTTCGTGCCACATCACCTTCATTGTAAAGCTCCACTGCAGACAATTTGTTCATTATTTAAAAATACATTAAACACTGCACTTTGGAACAAAGGTTTGTGTCACAAAAGCATATATTGCACTTTGAGATTTACTGCTAATGTAAAGTGCCCCTATAAATAAAATGCATTATTATTATTATTATTATTATATATATATACAGTGCATCCGGAAAGTATTAACAGCGCATCACTTTTTCCACATTTTGTTATGTTACAGCCTTATTCCAAAATGGATTAAATTCACTTTTTTCCTCAGAATTCTGCACACAACACCCCATAATGACAACGTGAAAAAAGTTTGAGATTTTTGCAAATTTATTAAAAATAAAAAAATTGAGAAAGCACATGTATATAAGTATTCACAGCCTTTGCCATGAAGCTCAAAATTGAGCTCAGGTGCATCCTGTTTCCCCTGATCATCCTTGAGATGTTTCTGCAGCCTAATTGGAGTCCACCTGTGGTAAATTCAGTTGATTGGACATGATTTGGAAAGGCACACACCTGTCTATATAAGGTCCCACAGTTGACAGTTCATGTCAGAGCACAAACCAAGCATGAAGTCAAAGGAATTGTCTGTAGACCTCCGAGACAGGATTGTCTCGAGGCACATATCTGGGGAAGGTTACAGAAAAATTTCTGCTGCTTTGAAGGTCCCAATGAACACAGTGGCTTCCATCATCCATAAGTGGAAGAAGTTTGAAACCACCAGGACTCTTCCTAGAGCTGGCCGGCCATCTAAACTGAGCGACCTTGGTCAGGGAGGTGACCAAGAACCCGATGGTCACTCTGTCAGAGCTCCAGAGGTCCTCTGTGGAGAGAGGAGAACCTTCCAGAAGGACAACCATCTCTGCAGCAATCCACCAATCAGGCCTGTATGGTAGAGTGGCCAGACGAAAGCCACTCCTTAGTAAAAGGCACATGGCAGCCCGCCTGGAGTTTGCAGGACTGTTGTTTGAAGGACTCTCAGACCATGAGAAAGAAACTTCTCTGGTCTGATGAGGCAAAGATTGAACTCTTTGGTGTGAATGCCAGGTGTCACGTTTGGAAGAAACCATGCACCGCTCATCACCAGGCCAATACCATCCCTACAGTGGAGCATGGTGCTGGCAGCATCATGCTGTGGGGATGTTTTTCAGTGGCAGGAACTGGGAGACTAGTCAGGATAAAGGGAAAGGTGACTGCAGCAATGTACAGAGACATCCTGGATGAAAACCTATTCCAGAGCGCTCTTGACCTCAGACTGGGGTGACGGTTCATCTTTCAGCAGGACAACGACCCTAAGCACACAGCCAAGATATCAAAGGAGTGGCTTCAGGACAACTCTGTGAATGTCCTTGAGTGGCCCACCCAGAGCCCAGACTTGAATCCGATTGAAAATCTCTGGAGAGATCTTAAAATGGCTGTGCACCGACGCTTCCCATCCAACCTGATGGAGCTTGAGAGGGGCTGCAAAGAGGAATGGGCTAAACTGGCCAAGGACTGGTGTGCCAAGCTTGTGGCATCATATTCAAAAAGACTTGAGGCTGTAATTGCTGCCAAAGGTGCATCGACAAAGTATTGAGCAAAGGCTGTGAATACTTATGGACATGGGATTTCTCAGTTTTTTTATTTTTAATAAATTTGCAAAAACCTCAAGTAAACTTTTTTCACGTTGTCATTATGGGGTGTTGTGTGTAGAATTCTGACGAAACAAATGAATTTAATCCATTTTGGAATAAGGCTGTAACATAACAAAATGTGGAAAAAGTGATGCGCTGTGAATACTTTCCAGATGCACTGTAGACATCATGTTTGTGAACAAAAACTTTGGTCTGAAAAATTCCAACCTTATCCTTAAATGTATTCTAAAAGTAAACAGGGTCTACTGACTTAAACATTATTAACATAATCATAAGTTTAGTAAACTACACAATTTTCACTAATGTCTGCTGACTAAAACTAGATTAAATTATTTTTCTAATACATTTTACATGGCAAACATCTTTTCGATTATTTTTCTTTTCTCAATGTACTGCAGTGATGATTAGTGTCAATGTCATTTTGATCAAGTCATCCTTTACAGATATTTAAAAAAAAAAAATCAGTTCTAAATGTTCATACAGTATATGTATATTTCTGCATGTTGCTTTTATGTACAATATTATTAACTGCCAATAAGAGATCGTAAGTTGACCTTATGTTTTTCATAATAGCAAATTAGTAGCGTTGCTTCACTACTTTATCTTAAGACTATACTACAATGCTAGTTTAAAAAGTCTGGTGTTTCTTATGAACAACTGCATGATGCAATAACATCATCAATAGTAATCTAACACTGACTAAACAATCATTAATATATTTTCAAGTTTGTCGGGCTCATGTGCAGGCTATACAGCTCAAATCAGTAGTATGTATCACAATTGACAATAATTTAAATTAATAGGCACGAAAACATTACTATGGGAGGGAGGACTAAGAAAATGAAACTTCACACACCTTTACAAAATACTGCGCTCAACTCTTCTCATTGATCATATGTCCCAATACTGTAAGCAGAACAGCTAAGTCAAAGACACAAGATTGTATCTGTAACCCTACACTTTCAGGGCACTACATCTTTTATGAAAGCTCCTGGGAACTTCATATTTCATTTACTAAGCAGAGTTAATACAGTGTAACACTGGCCCAAGACACTACTGGGAGAGGGGAGGTGTTTTAACCAGGATTTCCCCCAGGCTAAAGTCTGTGAAGGCACATGCATAATTAACCAGGGGAAACTAGGCACTGTGATCCTTAAAGGAATTTAAATGTGTAGCTAATAATGTATTCTACCAGATACACCTGAGAAAGAAAGGCAACAAAGCAAAGACATAAACAGGAGAGAGAAGAAAATAATAACAAAAACAAGTCCATCAATTACGAAAGAAAGAAAAACTAGGTAAACTCATCAAGGGAAACCTAAATTTAGCAGACAACTGTGGTGAATTACTGTGAGATAAGGATGACTATAGCAGTGGAAAAATGGGCTCTTTGCTCTCTGCACGTTTTGGGTCCAGGCAGTATAAAACTTGTCAAGGTGAACATGTCTTTGTAAGTAAAAAAAAAAAAAAAAAAACACAGCTATAAATGTCCTTCTCTTTATTTTGTACTGTAGTTTGCACTTAGAAACCCCTGTGTCTGTCTATTCGTTCACAGTTGAATTATTAGACTTTTCATTGTCCTGCTGCATACATTATGATAATCTTGCCCATCACTTTGAAAAAAAGTTAAACTTGAAGTACACTATAGGACACACAGATCAGTTTAAATGTTAAATGTCTGCTGATTATGTTAATTTGTGGCTACTATACAATACAATAAATGGGAATCATGAAGACATGTATACATTTGGTCATGAATATTCGTACAGGTGAGCTTTGAAAAAGAAAAAAAAAAAAAAAAATCACAAACCTTACATGAATTTCCTCAATTAAACACATGAACAAGATCCTTCAATGATGAAAAAATGACAAAGTTTCAGTTTCCATATGTGTGACTTCTGCAAGGGATGTGTCAGTACCACATGTACCACTTTTAAGTGTAAAGTGACACAGATTTCCTCCTAAAAATTTTCATATGTGACTTTCTGGAGACACTCAACTGAATGTTGTTTAAATAGCTAATACTGTTTTCTACATTTTTCAAATAAAGTCTAATGTTTAACACTGATTAGCACAAAGCTAATTAGCATTACAGCTTAGCTTCCTGCATATTTTATCATAATTTATACACTATGACTCTGACAAGAAGTAGAACATCACAAACATGTATATACTTCTCTGCAGGCCTTCTCACTATACTATCTCAGTATTCCAGATTGTTATATTAATTTATACTAACTGGTTTATGTGGCCTTGCCCAAGTAATTTTGTAAGAGAATGGGTATCAGTTATATTATTGTCAGTTAGTTGGGTGTATCAGAAGTATTATGTAACTGACTTTAAGTACTTTTATGTATACAAAAAACAAAAAAGATCTAACCAATTTTATCTCAAATGCTGTATGTCTCCTTGGATAAAGGCATCAGTCAGACAATAAGTAATAACAGTATTAGCTCACTGGGGAAGCATACTCTTGAACATATACAATTGCCCATGAGGAAAACATTGCTGCCCTAGGTCACTTCCTGCTTTTCCTAGTGATATGGGTTTTGATGATGGTCATTGCTAAATACAGTTTTACTGGAAAGTAATTTTTTTTTTTTAAATAAAAATTAAAACATTACAACAATCTAGATGAGAAACAGGTCATTCAGCCCAACAAATCTTGCTAATTCCAATATACTTAATTCTTTAAAAAAAAAAACATCAAGTCTAGTTTTGAATGTCCCTAAAGTCTTACTGTCTACCACGCTATTTAGTAGCTTGTTCCAAGTGTCTATGGTTCTCTGTGTAGAGAAAAACTTCCTAATGTTCCTTTGTAAAAGTGACAATGACAATAAAGATCTATCTAAATTTACCCTTAACAAGTTTCCAACTGTGTCTCCATGTTCTTGGTGAACTCATTTTAAAATAACAGTCTTGATCCACTGTATTAATTCCCTTCATAATTTTAAACACTTCAATCATGTCACCTCTTAATCTTCTTTTGCTTAAGCTGAAAAAGCTCAGCTCTATTTTAATCTTTCCTCATAATTCATCCCATGCAGCCCCGGAATCAGCCTAGTCGCTCTTCTCTGGACTTTTTCCAGTGCTGTGATGTTCTTTTTGTAACCTGGAGAACAAAACTGCACATAGTACTCCAGATGAGGCCTCACCAGTGTATTATAAAGGTTGAGCATAACCTCCTTGAACTTGTACTCCACACATCGTGCTATACAACCTAACAATCTTGTAGCCTTCTTAACGGTTTTAGAACTCTGTCTGGAAGTTGATAGTGTTGAGTCTACTAAAACTCCTAAATCCTCCTCATACTCTCGATTTTCAGACCTACCATTGTGTAATCAAACCTAACATTTTTTACTTCTTACATGTAATATTCTACATTTAATTACATTACATTTCATTGGCCACAAATCTGCACAAGTCTATATGCTATCCAAGTCCCTCTGTGGGTAAACAGTAAGAATAATGTGAACTTTGACCATAGATTATTATCATTATTAGATGTTTATGATTTTGATTTGTTTAATCCTTTCACTCAAGTCCTCACAGGTGGCGCAGTAGTAGTGCTGCTGCTTTGCAGTAAGGAGACTGTGGAAGATTGTGGGTTCGCTTCCCGGTTCCTCCCTGTGTGGATAGCGCTTTGAGTACTGAGAAAAGCGCTATATAAATGTAATGAATTATTATTATTAAGTACTGCACAGTATTTGTTTTTGTATGTTCCCCTTTAAAATCCATAAATGTGAATGCATATGTAAAGCAGTGATTGAAGTGGATATACAGAAATGCCGGTACCCTATGCATTACACTGATGTATTAACATGAACAGTAAACAACATAAGGCATTTCCCCCATTAGAAATTCAAGCGTCACTCTCTATGACCAATGTTTCTCCTTCCAAGTTTGCAGTACCGCAATGGAAGAGTGGAAGTGGAAGAAGAAGGTCAGTTTTCAGAGCTGCAACGTACTATTACTAAATATCAACAAATAAAAAAATATGTCAGCTAATTTTCTGTTTCTATAATGTCACCAAATTGTATTCATTTCTAAGATTTTATGGTATTTAGCTTTTCATTTGTATGGAGGGGTTTACCCCTGAATACTGATATATTAAAATGTGCTTTCTTAGCAGATACGTAATGACCTAAATGTACCATCCTCCCAAATTTCAATTTTCAAAATAAGCAGCAAATAGTAACAGGAAATAATAAGTCAGTGACTCAGTCAACTTTGCATTTTTATTATTATATACATATATATATATATACACATATATATATATATATATATATATATATATATATATATATATATATATATATATACACACACACATATATATATATATATATATATATATACATATATATATATATATATATATACATATATATATATATTTGCAGCTGGAGATCCACAAAGGGAGAAAAAAATGAATCACGTATCATAAAGTAGTTTTTATTCCTGAGCTTTCAACCCCTACCAGGGGTCTTCATCAGAGGATAATGCTTAGACTTACACGAAACAAAGGCAATATGTAGCAACACATTAAGGGGGGGGGGGAGGTGACTAAGTCAGTATGATCAAGGGGGGGGGGGGGGGGTTTGTATATTTTATTTATTATGTACATGTTCTTCTTAAGTTAGCACATGCTGGATTTATGTCCAAGTGTCTGTTGATGGCGTTTTCATTTGATAGCCAAGACTCGGCCAACTCTCTGGCACTTTTAGTCCATCCATCCATCCATTTTCCAACCCACTGAATCCGAACACTAGGTCACGGGGGTCTGCTGGAGCCAATCCCAGCCAACACAGGGCACAAGGCAGGAACCAATCCTGGGCAGGGTGCCAACCCACCACAGGACACACACAAACACATCCACACACCAAGCACACACTAGGGCCAATTTAGAATCGCCAATCCACCTAACCAGACACGGGGAGAACATGCAAACTCCACGCAGGGAGGACCCGGGAAGCGAACCGTGCCGCCCGGCACTTTTAGTACTGGCCTTAAATTTTACTTTTACATTGTCCCAGTTGAATGTGTGTCCTGTCGATTTAGTATGTGCATAGATCAATGATAGTGCGTCCTTTCTTTCGATATTCCTGTACACGTGTTGAGATTCTTTTTGAAGTTTGTCCTATGTATGAGCAAGAATTGCATGGGATACTATAAACTGCGTTTCGTGTTGTCGATTTCTTGTTTTTGGCATTAAAGAGGACTGTGTGCAGATTGTTCGTGGGTTTGTGTGCTATTCTGATGCCCCACTTGGTCAGGATGCGCGCTGTACCTTCTGACACCATTATATATATTATATATGTGTTCATCCTGAGATAGGCCAATGCCCTTTCCAAGGATCGTTCCTACAGTACACCCAGTGCTTGCTGGGATAGGCTCCAGCTTTCCCCTGACCCTGCCCAAAGCATGTTTAAAAATGGATGAATGGATGCGGTCATTTTTTTTCTTTTAGCACATGATGAACAACCATATAACATAAAATAACATAACAAACTTATGGAAATCAGGGTACAAAAATGAAATAAAATTGGTGGTTTTCTTAAAGATACCACAAGATTTTTATGCTTTTGTCAGGCTTATATTGATTACTAGGTTAAATAAAACTACATGAACAGAATAGAATAGAATAGAATAGAATAGAATAGAATAGAATAGAATAGAATAGAATAGAATAGAAGAATTATCCAAATTATTTCACAATCAAATCTAGATTTATATTTGTCACTTTACATTTTCTTTTGAAGTTGTTATTTTATTTGTATTATCTTTATTATATTATTTTACATTGGTGTAAAATATTATAGACCTCGTTTACTTACTTACTTTCATTAATTATTCAGTGTTGGCCTAAGAAGTTTAGGCTTTAACATCCTTCCTTGTCATCGACTCGTTAGAAATTTTTCTAGGAGTTTAACAGCCAGAAACCTGTAAAGCTGATTTGTGACAATACTCTTTGTAATATGTGCTATATAACTAAAATTTGATTGATGGACTGATTGAAAAAAAAACTTTAATATATAAATACTGATAATTAGCAGACCCTTGTACAGAACCTTTGTTCATTCATCTCTAAACACATTTAATCTACTGTAGTTCAGGGTCAACAGGAGACAGAACCCTGGGCGCAAGTTAAATCAGTCCAGTCCAACAAGACCACATTCACTCATACAGGGACAATTTAAAGTCATTCCAGAAACTCTTTGCAGTTTACAATTGTTGTGGAACTTCGGAGAGATTAATCTTAGGTCAGAACAATAAGTAAAAAGGATAAAATAAAACAACACAAGTTGTTTTATTGCACTGGAATTCAGTCTATTTAGAATTAGTGCTGAGAGCAGAAGGGGCTTTTTTTATTTACTTTTTAAACTGAGTCAAACATTTTAAACATAAGATGGAAGCTCCATTCTCACCTCAGTGTTTTTCTTTCTACACAAGTTTTGACATTCCTTTTAGATCACACATTTAGAAGGTCACATTTTACATAACAGAAATAGAAACTTTTTAAAAAGTCTAAACTGAATATTGACCAACTTGGAAGATGAATGATTGCTTGGTCTGAAAATGAAGAAAAACTTTCAAATATTATCTTCTCCTTAGATCACACAAATTGTCTGCATCTAAATGATTTAGGAATGATATCATCAGAGGCCTCATACTTGACAGCATTCACAAATTAATTACAAGATACTAGGTATGTTGTTTATAATGTAATATGTACACAATCATTTAACTAATATGGGCTTGCGAGGGGTAAGAGTGCAGCCCAGCAGCATCTGGCATGATTTAAAAACCAACTCAGCACATCTCCACATCATTGCAGCACACCCACAAAAGCAATAACTGGGTGCAGCATTCAAACGCTGTCAGCAGTGCTCACCATAAATAAAGTAATCTGGCCTGCTGTGAGTTCTGGTGTCCCTTCCAGAGCTGGTTGAACCTGATTAAACTGAAATAGTCTATAGTTGTGGACAGATGGAATAATGGATAAATGCCTGCAATATATATTCTTTTGTTTATAATGTATTGTGAACTGTTGTGTAAAGAATTAATTTATTATTGTATTTGCCTCTTTAAAATAACGCAGTGTCAATGTAGCACCAAGTACAAGGTGGAAACCAATCCTGTATGGGCTACATGTGCTCACATTAAATTAAGAGAAATGTAACTTATTATATTGTAGTTTTGAGATATTTTTACCGTTTCAGTGTTTTTAAAATTACAGTAGAACTAAAAACAGCATTTATGTATAATAAAACAGCATTTTAAAAACATACATACAAGTGAATTAATGACAGCGGATCATCAAAATCTAGGAGACAGATAATAAAATCTGTCATTTACACTTACAAACAACATGTTAGAAGCAAATTTCAATCACTTCCAGACTGACAGAGCTTGTTTTGGTGTATGGTGATAACCTTGAAATTGGACTTGCGTGCACTGACATTTCTCAATTTCTTCCAAAGTGTATCACTCAAAAGTTGACAGTTGAACAGCTGTTGCACCTAGAATGTGATCTACAATACATCACAGAAATGCCCAGTTAAGAAAAAAAAAATAGCAGGCCAGTATCAACAAATATGCCAGCTACATGCTTTATATCTAAAAAAATATATATTTCAATTATACAACAAACTGCAGTCACACTGGTCTTCATTGTATGACTTCTGAAAATATATCATTTAAATTTCTTTTTACTCATATGTACAGCTCGTGTTTGGCACATAAGAATTGTCAATTATAAAGTCTTTCTTCAAATCATCAGTAAACAGTAGATTTCTCTCTCTTTTATCCAGTCTGAATAAATTAATTGGGAGAGCACACAGGAAAGAAGTCCTTGGAAGCAGGAACACAAAGTGGATGGTGAAGTATTTCCAGAGAAGTACTAGACATAATAAATGTGTGGATAGTGACAATGCTTTACGTATATACTATATCTTCATTTTACGTATCTCCTATCTTTAATTCATGACAAGAATATCAAAAAGTAGGCACTATAATCATTTCTTTTCTTTTTAAAATGAAAAACCATTCTTTAGAAGAAAATTGAAAAATAATTTGAATAGGACTTTAATGGAGGTATCATACATTTTGTAATATCCAGTGGGCCGAAAATGTTTTTTCAGAAACACCCACGTTGCAGCGAAAATGCTTCTAATGATTCTTTTATACTAAGTATGTAAGACTGAAATTCAATCCACAATTATACTTTAGCTCAAATCTTACTCTTGAAGCTCATAAGCATTTCCTTTCTCATTTTGCTTGGTTTACTTTGCATTATCAGTCCACCTATTATAATGACTTTTATTCATATACAGTTTCATATGGATACTGTTGCTGGTATCCATTCTTATTTAATTTGCTTTTCCTTACAACATTTTCTTTGACATCTTCTGAAGCTCTCTGAGCTACATTCCTTGTATGATAATGTGCTATATAAATAAAATGTTGCTGTTGTGGAGCTGCATGAGTGTGGTACTTCTACAGCTGGAACACTGGCAGTCAATTTCTTACATGCTACCAAATAATCATATTTCCTAATATAAGGAAAAGCTGTGCCTTTATATGGCTGCTGTCTCTCTATATTGACAACTGTGTCTTAGTATTTTAATAAGCGTTTTATTTTGTTTTTTCTGTCCTCCCAGCCATCAAACCTTACTTTATTCTTTGTTATTTTAGTATTGCCTAATCTTATTTTTATACTTCTATTTTTATATAAACTTTTCTTTCCTCGTCTTGTAAAGCACTTTGAGCTACATCATTTGTATGAAAATGTGCTACATAAATACATTTTGTTGTTGTTATTTAAAAAAATAAATTCCTCCAACCAACCAACATCAGACCCACTTATCCAATTCAGGGCCACAGGGGCCTGAAGCTGCTCCAGGCTATACTAGGCACAAGACCAGAACACCAATGTATCACTGGGCACACTACCACTGGCCCAATACAGAGTCTCCAATTAACATCTCTCTCTGTAGTAAGGTCACTTTGTGGGAGTGCAAAACACACATAAGACTGTGAATGAACCAGAGATGTAAAGCTAACTCTGAAACTGTGAGGAAGCAACACAAATCACTACATTACTCTGTCATCCCTTAAAGAAATTTAACTTGATTCATTTGCCCTGACGTATTTGTTTGTAATTTTTTCTATATAAGTATTTTCTTCAATATTAGAAAAATGCTTCTTAATTTCTTGACAAGCACTCAAGAGCTACTAATGCTGTGAGAATTCTGCCAGTGCATTTACCAAATTACACAGCTGTACAACAGCAATGTTCAGTATGCTTTATATGTTCAAGTCAAGTTGACCTATTCCATCTGTGAGCAAAATTCAGTCAAACGTTATTTAATTCCACATTTCTAAAGCAGAACTTCTAAAAGAATGCTTCATGCCTTTCAACATATAGCAGCAGAAAAGGCAAGATTCAGAAGTACAGGGCATGACCTCTCTACAGTGAAACTGTAGCACTTCAGAACAGCCATCAAAGGATTACTACAAGAATTCAATAAAGGAGGACTCTAAAAGATCTCTCTCTATAATGAGTAAAGAGAAAACAATGGGATGAGTCTCATCAAATCAGAAGGGCTAGCAAAAAGCTAAACTAATTAGTTCTGAAGTCCGAGAGCAGAGAGCACTGAGGCCCAGTTACTCTATGCCTAAGCCTGGTACAAATGAAATACAACTAAAATGACAGTTTGGCACAATTAAAATCAATCACCATATATAAGGACTGAATTTTCTTCATTGCAGTGCCAAAAAGGCCAGCAATCTGTAAACCCCTGCTACAGCACACACACAGGCTTCTCCACAGTAATACTAACAACTCACCTGTGACAAAAAAGCTCACACTAAGTATAAGATCTACAGTAAATAACAAACATCACAATAGTGTAGATTAGTAGTAGCAGCATTGTCACAAATACAGACTATAGCAGTTTATCAGTTTTGAAAAGATGTCTTCAATACTGTAAAGTGCATTTCAAGTAAATGGGCACATTTTCTGAAATGCACATAGCGCTAACCCAGTGAATAGGCACACTCTTACTCATGTATATGTACTGTACGAGGAACAGCCAAGAGCAAATACTGGTGAAGTACCACAGGAGATCTGGTTATCTCCTACATAAACAAGTGCAGCAGAAGTCACCAGCGTTTTCAAAGAATTTTAGAAATTTAAAGTGCATCTATCACAAAGTAAATGACACATAAATGATAGTCAGAATCAAACAACCTTCTACTATGTTGGACATAAGAGAACATCAAAAACACTAGTCTGTGCATATCATAATCAGATTTGTAGTTCTAATAAGCTTTCTGACTCAGATATGATGGTGAGTACTCAGATCTAAAGCTACAAATTTACAGTACACACAATGAATTAAATAAACCGCTACTCTTCTAATTTGGAGCTTTCTGCAGATATTTTTATATTTTCATTCATTCTTTCTTTACACTTGGCACTGCCTCTGCAACAGTAGCAGCTTTTAAGAGACAGGGTGTGGATTTAATGGCCCCTGCCTTCAATCAAGCTATCCCCATCCTAAACACATACCAGTAAGTCAATCGTCATATCTACATTACCAAATATCATAATCGACCAAAACTATTTAAGCATGAAAAGATGTTTCTATGAAATAGCGTCTCTGTGCAAGTCAGAGGAAGAGACATTACTGATGATCTTTCCCATTTCTTAACACCTTTCTTCAATTAATACCACCACTGAAGAGATGCTGGCATTCAGAAATGTTAGAGTAATTTATGTCTTTGTGTCTTTCACCTGCTGCTATAAACTGAGCTTGGCTAAACTGTAATTTACAAACTAATATAATTCCGTCACAGCCATCCTCTCTTTCAAAAATAAACCAAAAACAAACAAAACTCTATTAGTACTATATTCTTTTTTCTGATCCTGCTTTTTCCATTACATATGACTGAGGGCTGGAGTCTGATGCTATGCTGGTAGTATTAGGACAGAATCAACCCTGGATGGGATGCCAGACACCCTTACCCACTATTACTTATAACAGCACAATCTGAGATCACTAATTAACCTAAAATGTCTGTTAAGAATTAGGAAACAACCAGAGAGAATCCAAGTAGAAATAGGAGAACATGTAAAATCCAAACAAACACTAACCAATTTAGGAGCTGACCTCAGGCCTCAGCATCCATGAAGCAAAAGTACTAAATACTGTGCCAGTGAAATGTTACAGAGCATTCTCAAACCCACTTAATCCAATTCACAGTCACAGAGAGCAGAGCCTATCCTGACACTAGGAGGCACAAGGTAGGGCCAATGAAAATAAAAATTAAAGCACATTTATCTTTTATTCTTTTCAAATGCATGAGCATCTGATGCTGTCATAATATGCCTTTAATAGGTTGATCATCCATAATTTCTATCAAATGTTTTTAACCGATCTCTATAATCAAGGACCAAATATGTATATTTTCAGAAAAGAAAATTCAAGACGCTCAGTGGAAAAACGCAGATTTATATCATTACATTTAAGCCCCTGTCCTTATTGAAGATGTTTTCAAATGCACAGATGAGGCAATATAGCCTATGATGGTAAAATTGTTTTTCCAGAGAAACTCCCATTATTCCCAATAAACAAAGGAAAAATACAAAATTACACTGATACAGAGTGATATCAAGCCATTTTCTCTTGTGCTAAAATGTAGGTCAGCACACAGCAGGCCCTCCAAAAAAAATCAATCAGTCCTATACAAGCCATTCAACCCCCTCCTCTGTAAATCCATTTTGCACCACCAGTTGAGGCTTCATCAACTTCCTCCTGATTCCAGTCTCATTGGAGTATAAAAAGACAGCATCCTTTCTACCTCAAATCATGGGTTCAAAGGGTCACTTCAGAAATTATTAAGAAAACCTAAGGGTTTTGCTTGCTTTCTAGGATAAAATGTCAAACATAATCAAGAAAGAAAGAAAGAAAGAAAGAAAGAAAGAAAGAAAGAAAGAAAGAAAGAAAGAAAGAAAGAAAGAAAAAGAAAGAAAGAAAGAAAGAAAGGAGACTCTGGTTCCCTCTGCTGGTCGCAATATACTATGAAAAGCCTCTGGACTATTGGAAACATAACATGTTTTTACAGCAACTTCATTTTTTGCTTCCGATATGGTAGACACATTCAATATTCAGATGCATAGATAATATGAGTTTTAAAAATTTACACATAAAATTCTCTGAGAAGGAGAGAAACAAAAGGGGAATGAGAAAAAAATAAACACTGAAATTGATATGCAAGCAAACAATATCTTAATACCTGATTTTCTATTGAATTTTTACATAACACTATAAAAACAGCACCAGAAAAATGTTATCTTGACAAGTTCATATTTAGTTTCAGTACCAATAGTTACAATTGATGAGACTGACAAATGTATGTTTTTTTGGGGGGTGGGGGGCCAGAGAGGCTATAGGGATTATGCTTTATGAACCATCAAAACTCTATAACAAAAGACACATATGAAAAAGGAACACTGCAACTTTAATCACTTCTAAGAATTGAATAAGGCCTTGCAGTTGTGAGCAGCTCAATACAGGCTGCTGGTTGAGAAACTCCAGAGAGAGATAAGTTGGGGTGATGAAAGACTCAACAAAGCATTTCTGACTGCACGGCCCTGCTAAGCTGTGTGCTGAATACAAGAAAAGGGGTCCAATCGCTGCTCTTTCAACATGTGCGATTTGCACATGGCTTTATCAATAGCTCCCGCTGCTGAATACAGAACACACTCTATTTGGCTTTCAGTCAATTAAGCTTTAAGCTGTCAGCAAACAAGACTTTTAAGTTAATTTTGAATCACTGCGAATCAAGTTGAAGGTTGTGAAAGGGCGCACTCACGCACAGACATAAAAAAAGACAGTTTAATTGCTTCTGAATGGCTATTATACACAGCAATAGGCCTATTGAATCTTAGCTAATCTGTTTATCAAAAGAACAGCCTGATATAAGACATGATGCAAAATATTAATGAAATATATCGCATTCCATAAATCAAAAAAAGAAAAAAAACTGGGTAAGTGTTTTTGTGGCTGACACCTAGGGCAAATAAACATTTTTTAAAGAATTAAACATTTATATATAGAAAATAACACATTACTTTTTTCAAAATAACTACTAAATACATTTCAAAAAATATCACAAAAATAGTAAATACATGCCAAATATGTAATAGGTTGTGAGTAAACCGAGCTTATTTAAAATTCTAAAGAAAGTTTCAGTGTTATGCATTTAGACCTATTTTTGATTAAAAACATTGAAAAAGATAAACTGATAAATGAAAACTTTCAAACCTGCAATATATTTACAAACTATACTCATACAAAGGAAATCTCCCTGAAATTGCCTGAATCACTCATACTACCCCCATTTGAGAACAAATTTAAGATCTGAAATGTTGTCAGCTGTTAAGTTCAAAGGTTGTAATAAAAAAGTGTAGTGAGGATGACTCTTATAAGATAGCAGCCAAAATGTTTACTGGATATATATATATATATATATATATATATATATATATATATATATATATATATACAGTTTATATATAAATACACAGTATATATACATACACAGTATATATATATATATATATATATATATATATATATATATATATATATATATATATATATATATGTGTGTGTGTGTGTGTGTGTGTGTGTGTGTGTGTGTCTTTTTTTTTTGGGTCTATTGTTTTTCTTGGATCTCAACTTAAAGGTCAAGGCTTGAAGTGCTGCCCCTGGCCACTGTCAGTTAGGCTTAATAAGGGCCCCTGGTTAGTTAGCAAAATGATATGGTGTGAAATGTGTTTTGTCAGAATTGTGTCCTCCTGCAATGTGGCACTGGCCTCACCTAACAAAAGGAGCAAGGCACCCAAAAAAAAAAAAAAAGAAGACATATATTGCTAAACATATGTTCACTCTAAACACACTTATTTTGCCATACAAAAATAAAGTAAACTACTGTATAAAAATACATTTTTTTCAAGCTAATACTTTGTAATCAGCACTACTGGAGTAGGATATAGACCTATGCCTGCCTTCATCCCTAATTTGCATTGCAAAAAAAATTCCAAAGATTACCTTCCCTCCCTCTAATTAACTCTTGGGTCTTCAAGATTTCACCCAAACATTCCTGATCCCCCATACACAAAAACACCTTAATAATTAAAAAAAGAAAAGAAATGAATGAATAAGAGTTGCATTCCACTACTTACATACAAAAGTTTATTATCTTGACTAAGGAATATGGGTGCGGGTATTATCATATTTGTTTACATGTTACAAATTAAACAGCACCTCTACACTGAGTTGTGAAACGTTACACACATAGTATAACTTATACAAATGTATTTAATGCAAGCAGACATGGATAAGTGACTTCATCAGGATACTGCTTGTGTAAATCACAGTGGGGTATTAGTAGCAGTTTGACAATCAAAGAGTGTCTTGCCTTTCAAATGCTGCTACCTACCAACTAAAAGAAATGTAAGAGCAGTTGTCCATAGTCCAAAAAGAAACCCTTCAAAGGCTGTTAATTCTGTAGCCTTAACATACTCCTTCCTATACTGCCGTGTCCACATAAAAGTGAGCCTGGGTCAGGATCGATATGGTAGCCTGCTTGATGAGAGAAGCTGCATCTAACAGTGTAACCCTGTACATTTTTGAAATTGTTAATGTAAATAAGTGTACAGCATGCTGTAAAATCTGCCATATAAAATTACTTAGGGAGCACCTTATCATTCTGCATAATTTTCAGTAACGGATACCAAATAATTTTTCATATTTATACCACTTTACATATAAAATCTGAGCACCTCTTTCCATTCATCATATGCTACTTCCATTTTGGATTTGTCTGTTAGTATAACTCATTCTGCAACCCTATTAGGAAAGGAACATTTTCATATTTCAGGCTCTGATTAAAATGTACCTTTTTACTTACAGTTTTTCAATTCTACAAATGTACTCATCATTGAATAAAAATGTCAACACACTATAAAGAACACACATCATTTAAGTCCTCTACCTCAAACTATATGTAATGTAATATTAAGGATAAATAATTCACTTTAAGTATTAAATTACATTATTAGTGACTCTGGGTGATTGTGTGGAATTGCCATACAGTCAAGAGGTGTTCTCTGCAGAGCAAGTTCATATCTTGAATCCATTTGTTCTAGCATAGGTTCTAAGTCCCTATTACATGGTATTGGGAAAAGCAGAATCATAAATCAAAAGCATATGTGCTATATGACATAACCAGTGGTTACCTTTATTTCTGCATGAATCTATTTTCTTATTTAGTCAATATTAAATTTCATGTTCAGTCTTAACAGCAAGTCTGTAAAAATGACAGTTATACAAAGTGGTCTGCAAGAATACATTAATAAGATTTCTGAAATCATGGCTGGTGCGTGTACATAATGGGTCTAGATGTTGGAGTGCCCTTAGAATGGTGCACCATATAAGTCAAATCAGTACCACTTTAATTTGTAGCAGCCAAAACAGACAATTCTTTCATTTGCCACACAGTAATGTGTACTGTTCATAATGGAGCAAAATGGTGACTTTCTGAAGTTTACTTGCTAAAAGCCTCTTTGGTATCTTTCACCATTTATAGTGGCATAGAAATCACTGCATATACTTATTAAAGTGTTCTTGACCCCTTTCTAAATTGTGTGAGTTATTAATATACTAATCAGCAAAAAAGTAATGGAAAATATATATTTTTAGTAATTCAAATTTTGCAAATTTTCCCTTAGGCAGAACATTTATTCAAAACATATAAAAACACCCCCTCATAAAACTTAAAGGTCTATAGAGTACAGTATCTTACTCTGTAGAATATCTTAATTCTATGGATGTTTTGCTGCAGGAATTGTCTTCATTACATAATAATGAAGGAAATCTCCATTTATTAGAGTAAAATATTCTATGAATCATTCTGACTCTAGAATGCTGTTGACAGACCCTGGGGGGCACTGGAATGGACAAACTCAAATAAGCATGTGGGATTTGTGGGCACAACAAGCTGGACATTCTTTATTCCAATATCAATGCCTTTAAATGCAAACCGGCAGTACAACTGAGCAGATTTGACCAGATCTTATTCCCTGCTCTTCACCTGCTCTCCAAACCGGACAGAGAAAGAAGCAAGGCACAAGTTCACCAACAAACAAGTTTTTATTCAGCTGTGGATAACGCCATCCAACCATGTCCCACCAATGCACAGTATAACAAGCACCAAGAACAATATTTATAGCACACAGCACTTTGACTTCTTCCTCTCTCTGCCCTGTGGGAATCCAAGGCACCGCTGTAACCCAGGGTGCTGCCATCAAGCGCTGGGGCAGGTAGTGCCTTGTGCATGTCCGCTCCCCCAGTCCTTCCATTATGGAGCCCTGTCCATCTGTCTCACTCTCTCTGTATATGTACAGTATATGTATATGTACAGATGATAGATAGATAGATAGATAGATAGATAGATAGATAGATAGATAGATAGATAGATAGATAGATAGATAATATATTGAACAAACAAAAAAAATTATTATGTATATATTAAATTAATTTTTCTTTTATCTTAAAAACATTTTCCCAATTCTATTACAGCCAACTGTAACTTTTACAAAAAACTGTAGACAGAAGATACACACAAACAGATACAAACTACACTTAAATACACACACACACAAACTCTTTTTTTAAATTAATATGCAAGTTTGGGTTGTGAAGTAGACCACAAAGTACAGATCTTCTTATACTGTGTATATTATAGGGCACAGAAAAACATTTTTTTTAATATATGCATTTTTTGTGACCATCATTTGTGAGAAAACTAGTTAAGATTTGTAAATAAACATTAGTCATTTTATTGTGTCATTACTTTTTAGCATGAATTCAAAAGCTTCTCATCAAAATTATCAAATATAAGGCTTATCAATATTTTCAACATACTCTACATCACCCTTGCTAAAATTCTTAAAATGTACAGTGAAAGAAAACATTGCTTACTTAGTATATGTTCAAGCTGTTTCAAAGAATCAATTTAAAATATTATCAAAAATGTATTTATAAGTTACTGATTTTACCTTTTTCCTGCGACTGGCAAAAAGCCAAGCAGAATGTGTATTATGTAGTTATAATATATTAAGTTGCGATACTCCAACGGTTTTCCTCTCAAATTCCAAATATAAAATCAAAAATCTACAACAGTGTTCAAGATGATTTTAGCCAGACTGCATCTCTCTCCAAATTTTTAACTGTATTTTTTCTGTATTCTTTTTGACTTAACACCATCTGCATACTTTGCCTATGAACAATGTCTCCAATTATTTTTTTGCCAGTTTATTTTGAAAGGTTGTGGCTATGCACATCCTGCCCTCCATGATCCTTCGTTGTCACAAACAGTGTGCATGTTGTGTCAGTCAAAATGGCACTGTCTTGCTGCTCTCCATCTGCTAGGCTCATTTTTGCAGAAAAAATGTAAAGTGGAATCAATTTCCAGAAATTCTACATAAAGAACTGATACTTGATATATTTAGTACCCATTGAAAGAGTCAATAATCAGTTTCTAAAAATGAGTGTTAAATTCCTAGTTGTGAGTGCTTATGATGACTACCGGCAGAAATACTACAGTAATTCCCATGTGTATGCTAAATTGTAAATAACCAGAATAGCATGCTTTTGTTTGCCTGTTATCTGCAAAAAAGTCGGGAGTTGTCACCCCTAGACTTTCTCATATACTCAGATATGGAGATGAATATTTGAGGAGTAACCTAGAAGACAATGATTACATTTTTATATTATGTACATTAAAGAACCATTAACAACAAAACAAATCAAATTAATAATATATTGAACAATTATTATAAAAGTAAAGTTGCATAAATTGGACTCTGCAGCTGCATGAATAAAAGGTAAAGTGCCACTTCCGGTTAACGAAAATAGCCCAAAAGTTGATAGAAATCTACGTTTTGTACCTAATACTTGAATGCAAAATTTGATTGACCTAAGTGAAAGTGTACTTAAGTTATCATGTTTACATAAACACACACCCACACCCACACAGACAAACAGAAATAAAATATTATATGATATTTTCGGACTCAGGGAGGTCTAAAACGTCGAGATTCATCAAACTCTTGAAATGGAATTGTTGGAGGATTCCAATACTTTCCTTATACAAGAAAGTCAGGTAGGTCTAAAACGTTGAGATTTATCAAAATCTCAACATCGAATAATTTGGACAATTACAATACTTTCCCTATACTTCATACATGAGAAAGTAAAATGGGTTAAATTAATTAAATTTTTCTTCATACAAAGTATAGAAGAAAGTAATGTGCTTAAAATTTTGACTTCAAATAGACAACAAATTTGCAAGTTTCAATCATCCCTGAATAAGATTTCAGCATTTCAGGCATGATGCCTTTCTTGGTGTGTGTTTGTGGGTGAACAAAAGTTCAGATCAATTTTGGTTTAATCAGCATAGTTTAAATTTTTTATCAGAAGTTGTTGAAAACTAAAAGTCTATAAATTTCATGTGAAGCCTTTTTGATGTATTCTACTGTTTCCAGTTTGCTCTTATTTTACTTTTACCATGAAGATGGGTTTGGTTAAGTGTTGTTTCTGGCATGAAAATTGTGGGGAGGCCTTGAGAGAGAGAGAGAAAGAGAGAGAGAAACACAGAGAGAGATGATGATGATGATGTCTGTGGACTGTCAGAAAGGGAGGAGCCACCCTGAGAAACTGGTCATAAAAGGAGCCAATGAAGAGAGCATGTATATAGTGTGTGTGTGTGTGTGTGTGTGTGTTTGAGAGAGAGAGAGATGCACTTAAACAGCAACACTAATGAAACCCCCTCATCTGCGTACATCATGGGGTCTGGGTGTGTCTTGGGAAGGATCCTGGCATGGCTCGACTCATGGAAGTGGAATTAAAAATGAATGGAAATGCTGTTATCCCTGATCCCAAGTCAATGGTGTAAGGTGGAGTTGGCAGCATGAATGTGCAATCAGTGGATGCAGTAAAGAAAAGATCATTGAAACTGTGAAAGATCACAGCCGATTAGAGGGCAGTTAGAAGGAAGAAGGAGATAATCTCCAAAAAACCTTTAGCTAAGGTAGGGAGGGAGAGACACTTCATTTCATAATGTATTAGGCTACCAGATCCAATGATAATAAAAATATAAGCTGATTAATGCAATAAAAAATCACAGAAAATGATGATCTATCAACATATTATTTTGCCATACACTACAACAACCAATGAACAATATTAAAAAAAAACCATTTAATTATTAACATCAAATACTAAACAACGAAAACTGAAATGCAAATTTCTCTTTTTTCAGTGGACAAAGTACTAAACTATATTATTATATAAGTAATTGACATGATTCATGATAATGAATGAATAAGAGATTGAACGAATTGAACCTTTAACTTATATGTTAACAGAAATTTAGAGGTGATATGATCAAAGTGTTTAAAATTATGGAAGGAATTAGTACAGTGGATCCCAGCTCTTACTTTAAAATAAATCTTTCAACAAGAACACTGTAACACAGCTGGCAACTTATGAAGGGCAGATTTCACACAAATGATGGAAAGTAAAGAACCGCATACACAGAATAAATTACCAAGAAGTGGTAGAGAGTAGGACTTTTAGAAACCTTCAAATTATGACTTGATGTTACTTTGAACAATCTAGGTAAATAAGATGGACAAGCTTGTTGGGCTAAATGGCCTGTTCTCATCATAATTGTTCTAATGTTCTCATGATGATGACTACTCCAAAAATATTGAGAGAGATGTACAAGTTCATGTACCCTTTAAATTATGCCACAAAAAAAATCAATTAATGAGTCAGATAAAAGCAAAACTATGACTAGAACACCGTAGGGATGAATGGCCTAACTCAGTAACTCGGAAACAGGCTAGCAGTGCCAGGCACAAAGAATTTCACGTACTCCTAAAGAAATGCTTTTCTAGATAAGAAATTACATTTATATTATTATGTATCATTTTGATTATGTTCAATTCGCTATAAATAGTTAAGAAACATGTTAAATTATTGGGGTGAATTTACTGCTTATTTAATTTTTGTACAACAGCACTATCTACTGAAGGATGGTGGCAGTGCCCCATCAGCCCATATACTGCATGACATCTTAACTTTGCTTTTTAGAAAAAATATTTTGAAAAAAGAAGGTTTGGGAATAAAGTTTCTAAAGTTTCCTGCACAGTATATTATTTACATTCACAGCAGAAATGTATGCTGTGTGAGAAAGCAAATTGTAAATTGCTGTCATTGGTAAAAGTGCACATTACCTGCATTGTGTATATGAAGGAAACACAAGTGGAAATTTGTTCAAGTTCTTCTTCCTATTCTAAATCGATTTGTTCATCTATTTTCTGAGGCTGGTTTTTAACATTGCCTGACCATGGAGAAGCACATCTTATCACAGAGAATCATAATGGACCTATGTATACTAATTCACAACAGGATAACTAAAATCAGGCGGCACGGTGGCAAAGTGGTAGTGCTGCTGCCTCGCAGTTAGGAGACCCGGGTTCGCTTCTCGGGTCGTCCCTGCATGGAGTTTGCATGTTCTTCCCATGTCTGCATGGGTTTCCTCAGGGTACACCGGTTTTCTCCCACAGGTTAGGTGCATTTGTCCCTAGTATGTAGGTGTGTGTGTGTCCCCTGCGGTGGGCTGGTGCTCTGCCTAGGGTTTGTTTCCTGCCTTGCGCCCTGTGTTGGTTAGGATTGGCTCCAGCAGACCCCCGTGACCCTGTAGTTAGGATATAATGGGGTTGGATGATGGATGGATAACTAAAATCAACAACTAATCTAGCATGCATGTGTTTGGGAAATGTGAGGAAACTAAAGTATGCTGAGAAAATCCATGCAGACATGAAAACAACATGGAAAACCTACACAGACCATAGCCAGGCTAAGAGCTGGATTTGAGTGCCTTGAACTAAGAAGCAGGAAAGCTAACAACTGTGCAAATCTTTTATGCAGACCGAGTCAAGTCTCCATTTATATTTTGAGAAACATGAAGCTCCAATTGCCCCTTTACTGGTCTACAATAGTACAGCTACTATTATTAAAGAATATTGTTTTGGGAGCTGTGCTACAAGAAGAACTCAAGAGGGAATCTAGTTACAATCCTTTTGTTGTGATGTTCAGATTTGACAGGTTGGTAATTGCAACATGGCTCTAGAGAAATTGTTAATAATATTGCTGTGTACCCAAGAACAATGTACTTGCAAACAGAAACAGAAGGACACTAGAAGCTGGGTGACCGGACAGTGCCTAACATGCAACCTAAAAGAAAAAAGTTGTTGGAGATCCCATTATTGTCTCCTTAAAGCCAGAAAGAGCTAGAATACTACTCTCTATTTTCAAAATACGTCAAACACAGTGTGGGCTAAAATAGCTTCTGTAGTGGATGGTATTTAGTACTACCACATTTTAAAAGGAAAACAAAAATTTCCCAGTTGTACTGTACATATTAAGCCATTATGAAACTGAGCTGTATTCTATGTGAGAACTGGACAATGTAAACAGATCAAACTCTACTGAAATCACAAGAATTTTTTTTAAATAATGAGGTATTTTAGTCAGTAAAATAAATGTTGCAAGAATATTAAACATGCAAAAGCCGTAATTGTCTTTGCCCTTAGTGCTTGCCAAAGCTCTTCTTCCAACTTTGAACAAAGTCCAGTTCTCACCACCAAAACCAAACCATACCATGTCACAGACAAGACACACAAACAACCTTACCAAGCATTATAATTAGAAAATTTAAGTGAACCTGTTTGGTTCAGATGACAAATCACAGTGCAGCTACGCTTGGTCTGTGCTGCAGTGTGTTTTTGACATATCCTATCAATAGTTACAAAAATGATGTTACACATGGCATAGAATTATAACAACAGTAGTCATATAAAATTATAAGGCCAATATGCCTAGTTTTACTAATCTTAATTACTGTCACCATATGAGAGGAATTCAACAGAATGGTGTGATTTTAAAAGCCTTGACTGCAGGTCACTATTTAATCAGCATACCATATACTTCTGCAATTCAGTATTACTGCACTTACCAATTAACAATATTTAAAAATGTAGCAGTTGTATACACAATAATGTGAAAAATCAACAGCTCTCTTCTGAGAAAATGAATTTATCATTAATTTCATCTCCTATTTTAATCTACAAGTTTACAAATGAAAAGGTGAAACGGAATGAGTGAATAAGTAACACTTTTAAACTATGCATTGAACCACAAAGAACAGCTACACACGCAGAAGAATGAGAACCAATTAAATATTTCTTCCTTATCCGAGCAAATGCAAAATCTACCATTTGAAATTGTTGACATTTAACCCAAACAGCAAACAATATCTATTTTGTAAAATTAATATAGCTACTACTGGGTACTATTTTTGTTTAAATATCATTTAGCTTTGGAAATCAGAATGAGTTAATTTTATTTCAAAAGTACTAAGTTTAATTCTGAGCTAACTGAAAATTTAGCATGTGTCTATTTCATATGTCCTGCTCCACTATTACCTAGTGATTTAAATATCCATTCCAGTCCTGCAAGTTTCCAACGTGCTAATGCACTTCTGTTCAGAATATTAAATCCAATTAAAATTTAGAAACTTTTAGACACTCCTTGTTAAACTGCTAAAAATTAAGAAATATTCTAAACTGTAATAGCATATTGTTATGTATGCCATAGCGTCATTAAATACATTATTTAATATTATTCTATTATGGATATAATAAGATATTTTATTAATGTAGCACCTTCCCATGCTCAAGATAGTCATTTTGTACAAGTCAGTGACTTAAAATACACAGCCTATCAGTCAAACCTGCATGCAGCTTTACAGTATTTTAAACTACACGACAATGAAGACAACTGAAAGTGAAGCAGCCTTCATCTTTCACTGCTGTACCTGTAATAAAAACACGACACTGCTGCAGTATACAATACAATAAGTGATGAAAAAAGATTAATTATGATGACGTTAGTTTGGCAAAATGTCCTTTTTAATTAGTACTTTATACATGGTGATGTCAAAGCATAAACTGCTATATAATTATAACACAATCAGTAAAATCAATTTTCTCATCAAATGTGTGCAGTCCCTTTTCTTGCCAGTTTAAAATCTATATGCCCTCAGGAGACAGACAGGTAATCAAAAGAGATCTTAGCCAAGTTACTTAAGCATTTCTTAAAGCTAAACAAATTAGGCTTCTTTAGACAATCTGAGTACTTTTGACATTAAAGTGTATTTAATCAAATCCATACTGCTATCAGAGAATCCCATGCGGTGCAGAACAAAACAAGTCAAAGCACTTTGGTAATCTGAGGGAAAAAAAAATTAACACAGTAAACTGAAATAATTTTTAAAGTACTCTTCAGCATTAAAAATGTTTGTCATTGTAACCCTTTTACAAAGCATATCGGAAATATTAAACTTTTAAAATTACTGTATGAAAAAATATGATAAGCACTTACTGAGGATACTATTTTTATATTTAGGTTATTTATAGATTTTATTTTCTCTCTCAGTTCCTTGCTGTGAAATAAAAATCATAAAATACAATTTTTTTATGTTCCAACGTAAATCTATTAATTTCACACCAGACAAACAGTACATTGGATTCAGAAAGCTAGAAATAGTGGATTACCAATAACCAAACACTTTTCCATCTGTTGCTTGAATACATCAGAAATATACACACACATATATATATATATTTTTTTTTTTTCTTTTTTGCAGATGCTGGACACTGTTTCCATTCACCAGTCTCCAATATTTATTGCTTGGCAGAGGGAACAATTTTTAACATATTTTTGGAGTATAAGAAAACTGTTAGGCATTGATATTCCCTAAATACAAAGAAAGCAATCTTGAATTGTTTTACATGCCACTGCTTAATGCAATACTATTACTTGCTTTATACCTTAAAAAAAATCAGCTGAGACCACCCCCCAGCATTCTCAGAAATTGTGGTACTGCCTAGCTTTTGCAAACATAACATCAGTTTGTTTATTGGCATCTGAAGGCAGAAGCCGGAAGTACAGCTCCTTTCCCACTCTTGTCTGGCAGAGCTGTGAAAAGTGCAGTCTCATCCTCCACAGAGAATACCCCCCGCCCTCCCATCTCTTAGCATGGACACGCAGTAACAAAAAATTCAATTCACTGGTGCTTTCATTAATTAAAACAACAATTGATCCAGTCTGTTATTTTTTTTCTTCAGTGAGTTTTACATCATCCTTCTTCTCTCCAAGTGTCTCTGCCAGTACTTAACTAACTGGATATAAAAGGAAGTCTAAAATATCTGGCCTTCAATTCTCATATCATGAAGACATACTGTATCTCCTGCACATCCTGCATCAGACCTTCCACTCTTGCATCTTTTAACCTATAAGTACTTCCCTGTTCTCTATTTAACATCACAGAACCATTTAAGTCAACATGTATGTTACAGTAATGTTAAGCAAATGACAGAACACTCTTATTTTATAATATGAAAGTCACTCCATTTAGGATGTAAGGACATTAAATACACTGCCTGGCCAAAACAAAAGTCGGCACCTGGATTTAACTAAGCAAATAGGTACGAGCCTCCTATTAGATAATTACTGCATGGGCGATTATCTTTCAGCTGGCAACAAGTTATTTAACCCCAACTGGTGCAATGAGTTGCTTCTCATTTCTTAAACAACCATGTTGAAAGACACATCTCGTGGTCGTGGAAAAGATGTTAGTCTGTTTGAGAAGGGTCAAATCATTGGCATGCATCAAGCAGAGAAAACATCTAAGGAGATTACAGAAACTACTAAAATTGGGTTAAGAACTGTCCAACGCATTATTAAAAACTGGAAGGATAGTGGGGAGCCATTGTCTTCGTGAAGAAATGTGGCAGGAAAAAAATCCTGAATGATCATGATCGGCGATCACTTAAACGTTTGGTGAAATCAAATCGAAGAAAAACAACAGTAGAACTCAGGTCTATGTTTAATAGTGAAAGTAAGAGCATTTCCACATGCACAATGCGAAGGGAACTCAAGGGATTGGGACTGAACAGCTGTGCAGCCGTAAGGAAACCACTAATCAGTGAGGCAAACCGGAAAAAAAGGCTTCAATTTGCTAGGGAGCATAAAGATTGGACTCTGGAACAATGGAAGAAGGTCATGTGGTCTGATGAGTCCAGATTTACCCTGTTCCAGAGTTGAGAATCTTTGGGATGTGCTGGAGAAGTCTTTGCGTAGCAGTCAGACTCTACCATAATCAATACAAGATCTTGGTGAAAAATTAATGCAACACTGGTTGGAACTAAATCTTGTGATATTGCAGAAGCTTATCGAAACAATGCCACAGCGAATGCGTGCCGTAATCAAAGCTAAAGGCGGTCCAACGAAATATTAGAGTGTGTGACCTTTTTTTTTGGTGCCGACTTTTTTTTTGGCCAGGCAGTGTATATTCGACAGTGAACTGGCTTTAATGCCATTTTTAAAATATATGGGACACATCACCTATTATAGGTCTACAGCTAGGACAGCCACAGTTTATTTTGGCTTTTCAAAAAAACGGAAAAAAAGCTATAAAAAACAAATAAAAGAATCTATTCAAAAAGCAAGCCATTGTGTAATGTAATGCCACTGCCAATCAATAAACAGCTTGTTCCAAAAGTAATTCTGGTCTTTTTTTTCTTCTTCCTCTGTTTACAAAGGTCAGATGTCAGAGCCAGCACAACCAAATAAAACTTTCTGAAACAGAAAACAATGGTATAAGCAAGGAACTAACATCACATAAACCAATATAAATTTGGAAAACAAAATCAGTTAAGTACAGTAGTGTAGTGGTTAACACTGCTTCTCACAGCTCCCAGAGGTTTGGTTTGAATCATGGTCTGGCACAATCTCCCTTTGTCTGCTTTGATTTTTTTTCGCCCCCCCCCAAACGGTACACTGATTCTCTTCCCACATCCCAAAGACATGTGTTGTGGGATCTGTTGTCCAAATGCAAGTGTGTGTGTATGTGTATGAGAGTATTCAATCCCCGTCTAGGATCGGATACTGCCTTGGAGCCAATGTTATCAGAGGAGGCACTGGGACTTGCGACCCTGAAATGAATAAGCAGGTTCAGCAATGTCAAACCACAGAGTAAACTGTTGCAAAATAGACATAAAGTGGATATACACTAAAAATTTTAAAACCAGTATTCCTAAATTCAGTTTTCAGAAGATTAAACTGATGGATGATTACATTTTGTATTAGCTTACTTCGTATATTTAGGTTCTTCTACTTGTCATCATACACATACATACATACATACATACATACATACATACATACATACATACATACATACATACATACATACATACATACATACATACATACATACATACATACATACATACATACATACATACATACATACATACATACATACATACATACATACATACATACATACATACATACATACATACATACATACATACATACATACATACATACATACATACATACATACATAGATAGATAGATAGATAGATAGATAGATAGATAGATAGATAGATAGATAGATAGATATTCATTGTGGCTGCTTCCACAGCAATGCCTCTGCAGGCTTTGTAAAATGTGACTGCTGCATTGACCTTTCACGTTCTTTCCAAAGGATAGACTATGCTCAAGAGCAGCTGTTAGCATGTTTGCTTTCCGCTGCTGGAGGTTACCCTCCCCCTTTCTTCATGTGCATGTGTGTGTGCTTTTTTTTTTTTTTTTCCTTTTTCTTTTGGTCGTCTTCAGTTTCATTAAAGCCTAACCTAACGGACCACTTCTGCACCATTTTTAATAGGTTCCCCTCTTGATTGGTGCCTTCTGAACTGGAAGTGGCAGGTGTGCCTGCTAAGCACCACCTCCCCTGCTACTAGGACAAGCCACCGCCTGAAATTCAGTAAGGCCGGGATGTCTGGAACAGATGAGACCATCTGTCTCCCCCAAACAAACAGCCCAATGCCCCGCCGTTCAGAACAATAAGCGTGCCGAAGAAGTCAACCACTGAACAAAGTTCCCGCTGGGATCCATTTAAGGAGCTTAGATTGGGGCCCATGAGCGTTCCTCAGCTCCTGTCAACACACATTTCTGTGTGAGGCCTCACAAAAGACTGGCTTGTGAAGATCAAAGCAGCTTTTAATTTCTATTTAATCACCACAAAAAAAAGAGAGAAAGAGAGAGGGGAAAAAAACTGCTTGTATCTTGTTGCCCAGCCTATTACTTCATTCAAAGCATCATCCGAGAGGCTAGCCTGGTACATCCCTCTACCCACCACAAGTTTGGCATCCTCTATGTACAGTACACAACTGCTTTGTGCACACACAGTTTTCAGCATTACATCATTAACCTATTTCATAATATATTGATACTTCACACTTTTAAGTAAAATAAATAAATACTGTAAATAAACCAAACAATGTATTATGGAAGGGAGCTTGACCGAAAATGACTTAAGAATGAGAAACACAATTTTGCTTGGAACTCATCTTTATGTGCTGTGCTTTTAGCCTTTAAATCTCATGCAAATTACAGCCTTTTAAATTATTTTTGGATGAAAAAGTATCTGACAAAGTATATGTTGAATAGCACATATTTTGCTGATATTAATAGTAAGCAAAAATACTTACTGTAGGAATGTTTGTCAAAGATGACTTTAATTTTTCTTATATATCATAAGTATTAAAAGCAAATGGGAAAGCTGGTTGGTTCTCCTTGTAACCTGACTCTCCTTAAATGATAAGTCATCAATTCAGCTCTAAAAAAAATGATGGGATAGACTCCAGCTGCCCCACAGCCTTGCTCTGGATAAGCAAGTTACCAAAAAGGCTGGATGGAACACAATTTCATGTGGTAAATGAATATATGCCATAATTGTGAAGACATAAAATCAATCTGAAAAATACCAAACTCATCCTTTAAGTCAGTGGTTCTAATCCTTTATTTCTAATAGGTACCCAAAGACCCACAAGAATACACAAGGGCCCCATGTACAGGTCATGATATTTTATCTCTTGTACTACTGTTGCAGTCTTGACAAAGGTGCTTGTTTTTGATCTGTCATTTATTAAGCAAAAGCATATTTACTAATGCTATTACACTACCTGTATTTTTAAGCACTATACAAAATTAAGAATTCAAAAACAGATGGTGTGTTTTTATTAAATACAAGTTATTTTTTGATTAGTGCCTGAATTTCTTAAATAAATAATAATCAAATCTTAACAAAATAACTTGGCATTTTGGGGGATAAATAATAGCCAGTAATTACCAAAATACAGAATTTGTCATTGCAGATATTTCTTGGCTTAAAGAATACTTATTAAATTAAGCATAAAATGGTTATGTATTTAGGAAATTAAAAAAAAATCAAATCCAAAATTAGTCACTGCAGCGATTCTTTTCCAAAATGTTATTATGGAAACTACTTCAGTACCCACTGAATTCAGCAGTGGAGCATTTCCATCAGTGAACATTTAATAACATGAGTGGAAATGCAAATGTGCTTTCTCTCCACAAACAACACCCAAGTAATAGCATTTGTCAGTGGAAAAGAAAAAAAAAAAAAGCTATGTGTAGGGCTGTGACAGCAGTCAGATAAGCCGTGGAAGGGCAGCCGACCCTGACACAACTACAGTTTTAAAAAGTGAGCAGAGCAGAGGCGAATGTCAAGCTGTATCTGCTTCATGAGACTGTCACATCTTTAGCATCAGTCTAAAGCACAAAAAATCACTATGGCAATGTGGTATGTCACCTTCTTTTCAGTTCTTCTTATTGGGTCACTGCGAGCAGCCCATTCTCATTCTAACCATAGGTCAGTAGCTGTGGTGCGCTGTGCGGCACAGATAAAACATGACCTGACACTAGACACAAATATTAATGCCAGGTATAAATGTGAACTAATCTATATATGGATATAAATATGTGTATATTAAATAACTGTTAAAGGGGATCTTTAAGAAAACTAACAGTCATTGCAAGCTGTAAAATTTTGTCCATTTTAAAAATATAAATTTAACAACCCTGTTGTAGCTTGAATTTTAGCAATTTGAGTAATTTGCAGTTATTTTATCAATATTTTCAGACATCCTGCAGCCCTCCTGGGAGTTTACAGAGGCCCCAACATTGAGGACTACTGCATTACGTGACTATGACACAATATATGTAGATGGAATTTGAGATGATGTGCTGAATTAATGTAAGTACTGTATATAAACAAAACAACATGGTTTCTGGTGGTGCAGGGATCACCAATCAATAGACAGTGTGCAGTGCCACCTCGAACAATATCAAAAGAAGAATACACTTTCACATTTTCTGCTGACTTCCACGAAAATGTTTACCTTAGCCAAAAAAGTCAAGTACTGTTTTTAAGTGCATCAGTAAAGAGTGTGAATTATGGTGGCAGAGCTAGTGAGAAGTTGATGACACCTTTTATTGACTAACTAGAAAGACTACAATATGCAGGCTTTCGAGGCAACTCAGACCCCTTCTTCTGGCAAGATGTAAGGGCCACTTCTTATGTTGAAATGAGCCATTTGCTTAAATGCAGTTTGTTTTTTTAAAGTCAGATATGGTCAAAACTATGCAATTTATAAGTGTTCAGATGCATAAGGGTGCAATGAGTTTATTAAAATTAAACTTCCTCCTTTTTTATTTAACTGGATAAATGTATAAATCAATTACAGCACAATACCCAAATGCATTATCTGTGTCTCTATGAAACATTTAATTATTTTAGAATGCATTAGAAGTCTTAAGAAGTAATTACAAGCTTTGAATATCGATACATTAAGCAGTTTTCCAAACCTTTTTTCGATTATAGGGTCACCAGGTGTCAAAACCTATCCCTGCATTACAGGCCACAGCAGGATGTAATGTCTTTCCATTTCAGGGCACACTTAAGCACACACCCACCACAGATTTAGGTTTCTCTGGGCACTCCAGATGCCTCTAGCATCCCAAATATTTATAGGGTATGGATCAGTGAAAATTAGGGTAAGTATAAGGAATTCAAAAACTGACTGGTGAGAACACATAATACTATATAAAATAATTGCTATAAGTCAACTTCCATTAAAATGAAATACATTTGTGGTCTGGCATTTCTGACTGTACTAACAAAATACATACAGTATAGTAGAAACCAACCAATTGCATAAGAAGCCAGTTAAAGGCAGTAATGGGTCATGTCTTTAATATAATGGCACAAAATCCAATAGTATTCAGTGCAATCTATTTTTTATTAAGCACACTTCCATTTAAAAGGCCAATGCAATATACAGTAATTACACAAATAAATATAAATATATTAACAATAAATTCTGTGTTTGACCATACCCTTTAAGATACCCTTGCTTGGAATCACTGCCACATAATATCAATTAGCTGGTAGTCTACTAAGGCTTGTTAGTGGTCAGCCTGGTGCACAATTAAGACAGTCTTTAAGAATTCTAATGGAGGGAAGTGTTAAAATGTAGTTTAAATTTTTTATTTCAGGTTATTACCAGCAATATATGTGTTTTAGATATTTGACCATTACCAATGTGATGGATTTGAGTATTTGTCAATAGTTCATACAGTCTGCAACCTACCTAAAGGATACATTTTTTATTTTTCAAGCCAAAACTAATTCTTCACAGACATGGTATAATGTGCATTTGCCACATAAAATTGTGTTCCAAAGTCCAGCATTTTCTATAAATTTTAAAAAATATCTTGCCCAAGCTGGCAATTTACAATGTAGGCAATGTGGCATGAAGCAGCACTGGATAATAAAAGCCTCAAGCCTACCAAATATGGTCCTCTTTGACTTTTGATAAAACATGCCTTCTGAGTCTTAAACACTGTAAATGTTTGTAACAACAAAAGAGATCTGTAAATAATTGTTTAATTACAGAATATCCTTTAACCAATCACAACAAAATCTGATTTTCTTACAGTCCTGAAATTCTGAGCAGGCTCCTGTCAATCATGGAGAATCCACTAAACAGTATCATCTCCAGACAGAGGAGCAGCTTCAGTGACAGCCTGCTGTCACCATCCTGCTCCACTGACAGACTGAGGAGATCGTTCCTCCCCCACACTATGCGACACTTCAATTCCATTCAGAGAGGTAAACGTTAACATTATACAAAGTTACTGTCTGCTATACCTGCATTTTTTTCCACTCTTTAATATTGTTTTTTATCAGTATGCTGCTGCTGGAGTATGTGAATTTCCCCTTGGGATTAGTAAAGTATCTATCTATCTATATGAAGTATAGTGAAAGTATTGTAACCATCCAAAAATTCAACCTTGAGATTTTGATAAATCTCAACGTTTTAGACCTCCCCCAGTCCAATTTACTTTCTCATAGGGAAAGTATTATAATTGTCCAAAAATTCGATTTTGATTAATCTCGACGTTTTACGACCTCCCTGAGTTCGAAAATACCATCTTTGGAATTATGTCTGTGTGTGTGTGCGTGTGTGTGTGTGTGTGTGTGTGTGTAAACACGATAACTTGAGATACGGTTTCAGTTAGGTCAACCAAATTTTGCATACAAGTATTAGGTACAAAACATAGATTTCTATCAACTTTTGAGCTATTTCCGCTGACCGGAAGTGGTAGCCAATATTCATGCAGCTGCAGAGTCCAATTTATTCAACTTTACTTTTATAATAATTGTTCAATATATTATTGATTTGATTTGTTGTTGATGGTTCTTTAATGTACATAATATAAAAATATCATGGTCTTGTGGTTTACTCCTCAAATATCCACCCCCATATCTGAGTATACAAGAAAGTCTAGGGGAGATCACTCCCAATTTCACTAAAAAAAATAAGAACTTATTAAAAAAAAAAAAATTAAATGAAATACTGATTTGTTTACCATGGAGAAAGGTCTTGCCTTCTGTTGCGCTGTGAGTTTATGTTTCCAAAAAAAAAAAAAAAATAACATACAATATGTTTTTAACATAACAAAGGAGAAAATCATCACATCATCAGCTAGAAGACATGACAAGTCCACTCTGAAACCCCGTTCCATCTTCAGTCCTTAGATAAGTAAAGCGAATGTGACAAGAACTGGCCATTCAGCTCAATATGTATGTTCATCCCATCCAACTAGATCGTCCAAAAAGATATCATGTCAAGATCGGAAGGTCCCTGAAGTCCTACTATCCACCACACAACCTAGTACTATTTATCTAGTTATTTGCAAGCTTCCAACTGTGTCCCTGTGTTCTTGTTTTTTATTTTAAAGTAAAAGTCTGGATTCACTGTACTAATTCCATTCATGATTTTAAACACTTCAAGCATGATTCCTCCTAATCCTCATTTGCTTAAACTGAAGAGGTTCAACTCCTTCAGTCTCTCCTAACAGCTCAAATATTTTAGTCTTGGAATCCACCTAGTCACTCTACTTTGGACTTTGTCTAGTGCTGCTGTGTCATTTTTGTAATATGAAGACCAAAACTACACACAGTACTCCAGGTGAGGCCACTCTAGTGTGTTATATAACTTAAGCATGACCTCTGTTGACTTATATTACATACATTGTGATATATAACCAAACACCCTATTTTTAGCATTCTTCATTGCTTCTGTACTCTGTCTTGATATAATCTTTGACACCCAAATGTTTTCAAAACTAATCAGCCCTGATACTAATTTTGACATTTCATAATTTGTACCATGGAACACACTACTGCCAGGGAGAGAAATGAGAGTGTGGGCAACACTGTATGATCATCCTAGCCAGATCTGTTTCAGTTCCTACATTATCACTGTTTACATTAAGACCACTGTTTATGGACTTTCATTTTCTATTTATCTAGTCTTTGTTTGCCTGCATCTTGCTTTTCATGTTTTACCCTGTTCTGAATCATACTACTAAATTCACATTAAAACAATGCCACTAGAAGCCTTTTTATTTCCATATTACCCTATGATTGTTTTGCCCAACTGCTCAACAAAAGTGAATGCACATGTGTATACAACACAGTGAAGACTTTTCATGGTATCTGTATATTGGTTTCCATAATACAGCAATGTTTTCTTTATAGAATTATAAAAGAAGTATAGTAATAACAATTATGACACATTGTAAGTTCTACATTTCATGACTATTTTGTTTTTATTTAAAATACTAAATGCATTGACCTATATTCTACTACCTAATCTTCTAAATTCTGATTTACCCAGAACACATACAGTATAATATTTCAGGAATACTTTCCAATTGTACTGTGATACAAAATCTGATAAAAAGCACCTTTAGTTTGCTGAAACAGATACTAATTGAATGCTAATATGACTTACTAAGATTACAAATTACCATTCCATACTGTCTTAACAAGTACAAAATCTCTGGTTTGGCTACATCTACGAATATTCAGTTTGTTTTAGTACACAAAGTTGGACTGATGTGACAGCAGCTTCTCGGCAGCAGTATTCAGTGCTCAAGTAGTTATAATGGGAAAAGTAAAATGCAGCTGGGAACTCCTGGTGTGAATAGCACTGCTTTGCTACTAACAGCTAAAACGAATCTGCACTGCCTACCAAGAGCCTTGTTTTATATGAATCTTTTTGTTTTTACTACATGGTGTCACACTGAGCTGAATTGGTGCTTTAAAAATGTAGGCAATGATTAAGTAAGAGAAAAAAAAAACCATGAAGCCTGAAAAATGCAGTCTTTGAGACAAACCCTAAGATTCCCTATCATCACTGCACACATTCATATCTGTCCCATGGTGCAGCATTTCTTTCAGAAGGAATGAAATGGACTTTCAATAATCCTGTTCTTGACACAAAACACACTATTTATTTCCAGTGCCTTGGGGAAAAAATGTGATCCATCTTATTGTTTGAAATCTCTGATCTGGAAAACTTTTAGCACTTCGTATCACTGCTATAATAAACCTATGTAAAAACATGGCCGCAGCAGAAAATTTTATAATTTGAGCCTACACTGGCAGCATTAATTATCATCTATAACACAGATAGCTGATATATGACCCAGGTGTGGTCAGTGGAGCAGTATCACACTATTTGAGTCAAGTCCAAATTTACATTAGTATTCTAACTTTCTTTGCATTGATACTGAAAAATAGAAAGCTGACACCAAAGCAGACACCTACACCAGTACCAGATCTCCTGCAGATGAAAAAAATGGTCTTTTAAAAGAGTTCATTTGGTGGCTTTTCTTCTAAAGGTACCGTGAGACAGATAAAACTTCACTATATAAACATCATAGCATTGAAGAGAGGATAAAAATCTTATGGCTTAGTTAAGCATTCTAAGAGTAGACATGAGCTTCTTTGAGAAATTTTGTTGATTTTGAGAGATTCAGTATTACTTACTCTATAATAAAGCCAGCATGTCAGTTTTATGCTGCTAACTATCGCTGACCAGCCTCGCTGTTAGCAGTTAAACACAGCAGATGGCCTGCACATGTTCAATGAGCCTCATAGCTTCACTGGTCAGTTGTGGACTACTTAACAATTATATACAGCAGATGGGGAACAAGTGTTCAATGCAGGTGCATTGCCCAGGATTACAGAAAATACACTTGTGATCATGAATTGTGCATAAAAGGTAATTGAATTTGCTGCCAAAAGTACATGCCAGCAACAAGTAAAGGTTTATGTACAAATTATCCATTACACTCACTAACACTCAGAATATATGGCAGTGACTTACATATTATTTCTTGGTGTTTCTCTGTGGTTCCACCATGACCATCACTTGAAATTTAGTGGTACCTGTTTAACACAGAAGATGGCTCACTTCAGTTCAGTAGGAGTTATTCATTGATATGTTGAATGGTCTTGGCCTCTCTTGATTTATCTGCCCATACTATTCATCAGTTACGAGCACACCAAGGACTAGATTGTAAATTCCTAATGGCATATGGCAAATAAAGCAGCTAGACCAAACTATTTACTCAGATGTTTATGTTGGACATAGAGGGAATTAATTTTGAAACTGAACTGTGTTAACTTTTGACTGCCAGTTTTATTTCCCAAGTGCCACTTGGGAAGAAAGAAGTCAGAGCTTTCAAGGTAGGGTCACATTTGAAGCAAGTGGCAAAATTTTCCATGTTAGTCATATATGCAAGTAAGGATTTCACTACAACCTGTTCATGTAAAAATAAAGGTAAACTTGATTGATGAAGCAATTGTAACACTCAATGTCACCTGGATTGAAGAAGCATGTAATCAATCTTCTTCATAATTTTGGATAAATAGGAGCCAGCATATAATATATATTTGTTACTGTAGTATCTGCCATTTGCACTCCATAAAGATACTGCCTTGTAAATATGTATTATTATACTGAAAAAGCCATTTTTGGGGAAATTTTGAAATGCTTCTTTTATGGGATGGCTTTCACAGAAACCCACCAATTTCTGCAGCTTAAGTTGATTTCAGGAAATCCATTAGGCACTCTGGAGGGTTTAGACCTTTAAAGGTCAACTGGACACTTCAATTATTTGAGCACTCTTATGTTCCAGGCAGTTGAAAGCTGTGCTGGTAACTCATATCATGGAGTCAAATCAATTCAAAGGTAGAGTACTGCATACAGGCCACTTGAGACTCCAAAAACTGCTAAAAGTTTTTTCGTGATTCCCTTCTGAAAACCATTTAGTGGTGGTTCTTCAATTCACAACATTTCTGCTACAGTCAATAACAATTGTGTCAAACAAGTTGCTCACATGCATTTCCAGTTTGCACTGATTAAAGCAGTTCTCTCAATGGGTAAATTCTACCAAGTATTTCCAGTTAAATATTTTTAAATGCAAAATTTGAGACCTGTTGACTAAAAAACTATGACAACTTAAAATTCTTGTGTTTCTAGTACAGTGGATTAAAGAAAGTAGGTCGAGAAAGTGGATTGTGCTTTATGTGATTGTGTCTTTCAAGAATAATATTCAGCACACTTTTCAAAGAGATAAATTCATAAACAGGAAAACAGCCAAGGTGTTTAATTACATTCATAAAGCGATTAATAGTACAATAGATATGAGATAATATAAAATGCAGTGTCCTAGCGGTTGTCTAAAACAATGCATGTTCACATAACAAATACAATTACAGTATACTGTATCTCTATCCACTGGATAATTCAGTATATCCACATTTTTAGGTCTTGGCAGCAAATTAAAAAACTAAATAGATAAACGTGGAATGTGCAAGTTTCCCTTTGTAACATAGGGTTTAGGGCTTTTACCTTTTCAGAATTTACTCACTAAGCAAATTATATAATTTAAAAAGGACTTTGTTTTCTAATGCCATATTTGATTGTTTCATTGCTTGTTATGAATAAATACATTGTAAAGTAATGAAAAAAACCAATCATGTACATCAGGGTAATGCCTTTCTCATTTCCTTTGCTTTGGGTTGCTATTCTTTCTTTAATTTGCATTAACACCTCTTCATTCTATATTAGCAGTTGTCTTGTTTGTTTTTAGGACTATTATTAGCTAAAATATGATTCCTATAAAACCGTTTAACTTGGGGAACATAGTAGCTTAAAGATGATGATCTTCATCAATTTGCACCCTGTGTTAACTTAGCCAGAATTCTAGTCGAAATTCTGTAAAAAGGTAAGTAACACTATTTAAGTACAGGATGGATAATGGATGGATGTTGATAATTTAAGAGAAAATCTAAAACAATCCTAAAAAAAAATACAGAAAGGTATGATTTGATAAAAATGACTGAAAAATAAGATGGCTGACAATGCTGGAAAATGATTAGCATGCACTAGTGCCTATAGAGCACATCCATTTCCTCTTAAAGTGCTTTGTAATCAAAGATGTTTTAATAAATTCAAATACAACTAATAAACTACATTTCCTCCTACTATACAGGAAGACCTTAAAATGCACTCAATAAATATGTGTTTTGGTGAAAGTGCAATTTTATTGCAGCAATAAGGGATTTACAGCCTTAGTCATGACCTGAAGGACAATGCCAGACATGCTTATAAAATTCACAAGGCAAGCTGTATACCTCACTCATCCTTCTGTATATTGTTCGACCTTGATTTTTTCTACATTTTTTTTTTTACTTTTTTGTTCAACTATAACCTGAGAGACACAATGTATTTGCTCAAATGTTGGCAGTATCTGCTTCATGTTTAATGGCATTAACAGATAGTGAGGTTGTTGCCTGTAGTCTTGTCAGGAACACAGGTGATTTTAAGCTATCTGTGCTCAATGGTAACCCCTCACTGCGAAATGACCCTTACTCATCAGAGGGAAAAGAAAGTAGAACAGTTTGACCAGCAGTATCTGCCACTGATTAAATCGCAGACTCGATCCACCACCCCCAGCTTGTATCACTGATTTCCCAAAGCATAGCAAAAACACCTATATAATTCTGAGATGAAGAAATGAGCTTCCCTCCTAAATTGCAGGCTTTTCTTTCACAGCAAAAGACAGATGAGGTCATCCATCACAGCTGCCCCATCATGGTTTCACTGTCCGAAAGGGAATGAGCATTTCTGCTGGCTACAACTTGACTAAAAGCACTAATACCAAACTGAATGCAGCAGAAAGATCTGAAAGCAATTATTTTTTTCAAACAGATAATGGGAATTCTAACAGGTACTAAGCACTGTGCCTCTCAGTACTGAGCTAAACAAGATCACTTCCAATTAGCTCACAAACACCACCTAGAAATTAAACTAAGGTTTTTAAACAGCAAACAGCAAGAAAAATACTGGCTACCAAAATGAAGATTTAACAGTCTTTATTTTGCATGTTGTTTTTCACTGTAAATGTCATTTCAAACCATGTGACATGTGTAGTGCAACTAAACTTTTATCCAGAATCAAACAAAAAGGAGGGATCAACTTCAGTCTTGTGCCAGTCAGTCAGCTATGCCAGTATAAGAAACGTTTTAAAATGAATTTATTTTAGATTCAGCTAAAAAAAACCTCTCTCAGTGGGCAGTGGGTCTGAAAAACAAACATAACGGAAAAAAAGACCAAATGTTTGGAAGATGATCTGGTTAAATACTTTTTTTGTAAATTTAAGAATTTTACTTTGATTTTAGACAGGTATTAAGAAGTTTAACTTGGGCATGTCTAGAATCAATTTGTGTATTTTGACGAACGGCCGGGTCCCATGCCTGGCCGGGACGCCCCTGCTGTGTATGTTCCGGGGGAGCAGCCATGGACAGCTCAATACCTCCCCCGGGGAGCTTGGTGGCAGCCTCCCTGGCCGATGCTGATTCCCCAACCTCCCCCAGGGCTCCATGGGAGATGGAGTCCTCCACAGCTTGGTTGGGGCCCGGGATTGCCGCTGGGGGGTTTCGGTGCTTGTCTCCTTCTAACAGCCCGGATGGACGAATCTACAGCCCCACCCGGAAGTGCAATTAGGACCAGGTGGTCAAGCACCCGGAACACTTCCGGGTGGGTTATAAAAAGGTCCAGCCACCACCACTCGAGAGCCAGAGTCGGGACGAGGAGGACTAAGCCTGAGGAGGAGTGGTGGTGCCAGAAGAAGGGTTGTTGTGATTGCTGCAAGTGTTTTGGGACTGTGTTGGGCCTGTGGGACACGGGGAAGGCGTGCCCCATGGCTGAAGAGAAATAAAAGTCTGTTTGATTAAGTACATGCCTCTGCGTCAGTCTGTGCCAGGTTGGGCGCTATACAGCGCTTTTCACAGTATCCATTTATTTTTTGTTTGTTGACTAAAAACAATTTAGAAACATAAAAATTAAACAAAGAATGGTTACTAACCCAAAACCACCAAAAAAGTAAAAATCTATTTAATCTACCAGCAGATCCACTTAAACAGAGTGAGTACATCATGAGTATTGCTGTCTACATAATCTCATATTTAGTTTTATTGACTAACATAAATTCAACTTAACTGTATGTATCAAATAACAAGAGTTATAATCTGAGGATAAGACCACTGTTTCCTAATCTAATCTGATTTTTATTTTAATCATAATAATCAGAACTAAAAACAGATTACAAAAACAAAATTATGTATGTGTATACCAGACTTTTTGTCAATAAGCTATTGAATTAAAACAGCTCTCTTCTAAGAATGACTCTTTACCAGTGTTATCAAAACTAACTACTGAACTTCCTGTACTATCACATGTGCTGGCTGTGTGGTGCTCCATGTCGTGGCATGTGGCATCTTATAGTTCATTAACAAACAGACAGACAGTAACTGTTTTACAGTAGAGTAGAAAAACCAATAATCGATATTATATATTGTGTCAAACAATAATCAAAACTCAGTTGTTCAATGCTGACACAATAAAATAAAACAAGTGACTATTTACATAATGTACAGTGCTTCCAAAAAAAGAAATCATATATCAAAGAAAAAAAGGAGAAAAAAAAACAACTAATAATAAACCAATAATCAAAGCGATCCTCCTCCAAAAATAAAACAATGCCCTGGCAGGATCTACTCACACACCAGATACTAAAAAATAAGCAAAAGAAATGAAAAGTGAAATCCTTCTAAGAAAAACAGCAAAAGAAGAAAGAACAACACAAACATTTACAAAAAATACCTTCTCTCCAAGAAACTCAGGGGTGTTTAGAATACAAAAAACACCAATTCCTTATTGTAAACTTCCAACTTTTCTACACCTAAGAAACTACTAGACAAACTTTAGTTTAAACGGATTAAACAACAGATTAAACAACAAACTTTTCTGGGTGGTCAGGCATTTTATATTGGGTCTACCCAACCACATCAGATGCTGCTGATCTCAGACTGTTACAGTGGACGTCCATACATTTACTTTACATGGCAGTTACAGTAGGTAAGTTTTAACTATAAATGTATCCCACATCCATCTTTGTTACAATGTGCTGGAACATGTCTTCAAAGTGACAATCTCTTCAGGTAAACATTCGATTTCATTTACCACTCAAACCAGGATCCCGTAAAATTTTTCACATTCTTGTGCCAACAGCTAATTCCTTGACTCCTTTTTTGACCGTAATGGCAATGAAACACTGAACACTGGCTTACATTTCAAGGCAAACAAGCAGTTACCTGTAGGCCTCTGAGCAGACAATCATTACAAGTATGCCATGAGACATAGTGCCTTCCCTCCAACATGGAGCCATTTATTAGCCACTTCACCCCAACAAAATCCAGGTAAGTAAAAACACAACCATTTAAAAATACTGTGGTGCTATAAATAGTCAGTCAGTCAGTCATTATCCAACCCGTTATATCCTAACACATGGTCACGGGGGTCTGCTGGAGCCAATCCCAGCCAACACAGGGCACAAGGCAGAAACGATTCTAGGGCAGGACGCCAGCCCACCGCAGAGCGCACACACACACACACACACACACACACACATACACACACACACCAAGCACACACTAGGGACAATTTAGGACTACCAATGCACCTAACCTGCATGAATTTGGACTGTGGGAGGAAACTAGAGCACCCGGAGGAAACCCACACAGATACAGGGAGCACATGCAAACTCCACGCAGGGAGGACCCAGGAAGCGAACCCAGGTCTCCTTACTGCGAAGGCAGCAGCGCTACCACTGTGCCGCCTGCTGCAAATAGTTCTCATAATAATTTTGACTATTATTTCTGAAAGTCATATATTACCCCGTGATGCGCCTAGCCACAAGCAGATAGATAGATAGATAGATAGATAGATAGATAGATAGATAGATAGATAGATAGATAGATAGATAGATAGATAGATAGATAGATAGATAGATAGATAGATAGATAGATAGACAGACAGACAGACAGACAGACAGACAGACAGACAGACAGACAGACAGACAGACAGACAGACAGACAGACAGACGTAAAGAAAATCATACAATAAACCAATGAGTATTACTGTATCCCTTTCCCTTAAGCAAATATTCTCAGATTTTAAAGAATGGATTTATTGAGTAGGGAGCCATCTTGTGAACAGGCACTGACAAATGATATCCTTGCTTGGCTGGGTTAACTCTGAATCAATGTAAAAAAATACAATAACTATAAACAAATAGAAAAAGATACTACAACATTACAGGATGGGAGCAGGAGCCAAACTGCTGATGTAAGACAAAGCCTCGGTCTCTTGACAGAATTCACTGACCTCTGACTTCAGGGTGCAGCAACACAATCAACATGGCTCTGTACTCGGAAGAAAACAAAGACACTAACTCCTCCCAGCTCACAGGAGCTGAAGAATCCTTTTTTATTTACTACATGGGAATTCACAGGCTGTTACTCCTCAGAACATGCTGGTCCAGCCTCAGAGAATTGACTGCTTTGAAAGATCAATTCACATGCTTCTTAAATGCCTATTTTGCTGCAAACTCCTTGTAAGCTAGAGGTGAAGGCAAATGAATGATACTGCTTGCTATGGAGACTGACAGACAGCCCCGATCTTCTACCTTTCTGAAAATTTCCTTCTTGAGACAGAAATTATGATAGGAATATAAAAAAATATGGAATTTAAATAAAAACAGATGTAGATCAATAATTTGCATTTACAATTTTTTCCTAGTCAGGAAACTGTACTTAATGCATTCACACTGATTCCTTATATGTGAAAGTGTCCAACATCCATTCCATTGAAACAAAAACCTGCAGCCACCACAGCCTTCATATGGCCAAAACTGAGGACCCCGATGCACGTTTACTCATGTATATTGTGTAGTTGACAACAAAGTAGTTCATTTGATACACAAAAAACAAAGGTTAGTGACTTATGTGCTATAATGCAAAATACCATAATAAGGACAAAATAGCATATTACTCATTAACACATATTCTTCAATATAGATACCACAACAGCTTGAAAAGTTTCAGAACTTACAACAAACTTTCATTAGATTAAACATTCAACCATGTTGATAGGCTTACAAAAATGCAAATTTGTGGTTAGCACAAAAGCTAATAAAATCATCCAGTATTTATGCAAACTGGAGGAGAAACTTACTGCAGGATAGTCCTTTATTTTCGCGTTTAAAACCATAACTGCAGACTGCACGCAGGGCTATCAACACAAGAAAATAATTTGTATTTAATATGAGCATGACTAAAATTAGTGCCGTATACATAAATGTTTTTTCATTAGATCACAATTAAGCAACATGCAATACTTTATAAAAGTGTATTATAATCTATATTCATATGCACCAATATAATATTGGTGTGAATGCATGAAATATACAGTATAGTTTTTATTACGTGTATATTGTGATAGACGGCCAGGAGCCCTGCCCCGCCGGGATGCCTGGAGGAAGGAGGAACCGGCACTTCTTTTCCCTGGGTACCTGGCCGGTCCATGATCCCTGGGGGGCAGCATTTACGGGACGCCAGGAAGTGCTGACAAACCAGGAATGGTTTATGCCTGGAGTGCTTCCGGGTGCAAGGGCAGCACTTCCGCCACACTGGGGTGTGCTGCCGGAAGTCAGACATCAGGCACCTGGAGCACATCCAGGGCTGAATAAAAGGGGCCGCCTCACTCCATTCGGGAGCTACAGTCAGGAGGAAGCGGACAGAGCTCGGTGGAGAGGAGTGGAGGCGGTGAAGGACTGAAGAAAAGGGTGATTAGTGCAGGGGCACTGTGTGTGAGAACTTTAATTGTAAATAAACGTGTGCTTTTGGAGACATTGAGGTGTCTGTCTGTCTGTGTCCGGGGCTGGCTTCCACAATATATACTGTAGTTAAAAAAATAATACCATGACAATTTCAAGAAGTCAATGCTTATCCTAGCAGCACTGGATGTAAGTTAGGAACGATCCCATGACAGTACAGTACTTCTGAGTTCCACATTGTGTGGATTTTCATCAAATTTTCAAGCCATTTAAAATAATGATTGCAAAATTGTTTCATTTTCTAAGCATTCTAATTCTCAGATGGCTTAAGTTTAAGACATTTTGAACTCAATTCTTATTTATTTAGTTTATGTTATAGTTGCTGTTTTTAGAGTTATCATGTAATTTTTTAAAATTTCCGATTTTTTGTTAAGTAAAAATCTAAATTGGGATGAACTCTTTAATTTGTTATGTCAAAATGAAGAAAAATTTCTCCATAACATACAAGCAACCACACCAAAATTAGTTCTCATTATTGTGTAGAATGTGCATTTGCAGATATGACTTTTCATTTGATCAGAATATCAACATCATTTTCACTCAATTTAACCTCATGAGGTTCTTGGTAGCAACTTACTGAGTTGGACTGACAAGGCCCCTTTTCCTTAGCAGCTTCTTCCAACACATCATTTGCAATTCCCAGATGCCCCCAGGCTGGCTGAGAGATCTAATTCCTCCAGGGGTCTGCTTCACATCTTACTCCCACTGGGCCATGCCCATGGGGTTGACAATTCTAACTACATACCCAAACCAACTCAACTGGATCATGTCGATCTGCAAAAGCAGTGGTTCTACAACGATAACTGAATCAATTCACCCGCCTATTATTGTTTGTATTTAGCCTAGTTTAGGATTGTGAGGGCCAAAGCCAATCCCATTAGGGCTAGGACAAGGTCAGGTGCTTGGATGAATTCCTTAAAATACGCAAAATCAAAATGATGCTAGCCAGGACTTTCTATCAATCAAGTAAGTTATATACATAAGAAAGTTGAAATATAAAAAAAAACAATTTAAACTACTTCAAAGAAAACTCCGAGTTCCTACTGTAATTACAAATATTGATTCATGACAAATACTTTAAGTAGTAGGATTCTGGTTTCATATTAATTTACTGCTTTTTTCATTCATCTCAAATTTACACAGCAAACAATACTTATAATCTTGCTTTCAGTGTAAAAAAACACAAAGGTAGAAGATTAAATTAGATTGCAAAATTCAGTTAAAAAGGAAGCTGGGTGCAATTCAACAAAGCGTGAGATACTTTAAACTACAATTAAGACTTTAGTGAAATTTCTGTGCTCCAGCAACTGTGACACTGGTGTCTGACTACTTCTACGCTTAAGTATGTTTGCGCAATATTTATAAATGGACAATGATGACGACTTTTAAATGATCAGAAAATTATCTGCATAGTGAGTGGATAGGTTGAAAATATTTCCATGCTCATATATTAAATATAAATTATATATGATTTTACAGACAGGCTTCTTTTAACACAGGGGTGAGTGAACCAGTCTCAACAAGATCAGTTTTCTGACAATTTCAATGACCTTTGATCTTTCAGTAGCTTTGGCATGACATGCCTTTGTGTGTTATAAGAAGGTCATGCGAAGGGGTGAACAATGAAAATAAATTTTGTTTCATTTTGCATTTATTTATCAAGGAATAACAAAACTGCAATTACATTACACATACATTATTGTAAAGTAAATAACATACAATAACTTTGGAGCTCAAATGCACTCTTTCTGAATACAGAGAATGCGGCAAAACTAATTTACCAATTACAGACTAGCAGACAAAGAGATAGACAGATGGTAGATTTTCAGGATCGATCTACAAATCGCTGTATCTATATGTTACAGTTAAAAAAGCTATCAAGAAAATGGTGCGTTTGCACAGCTGCAATAATAAAGATCATTTTTTATTTGATTGGTGTAAAAAGAGTCAATTTGCTTCCAGCTATAGAAACAGAAAAAGCAAAAGGAACAATTATTTTTTAACAAAACAATTTATTTAAAAGATAATCATGCTTTCATGAAAAGATTTACAGAAATAGAATCATGCTATTAACAGAAATATAAGAATGGGGCTTCTTATCACTTTCTGCAGAATTCTTTTTCTTTATAATAGATCCTATGAATGTTTATCACAAAAAATAAAAGATTACAATCTTTGTGCTTTGGCCCTTAAAATCTGACAAAAAAATACTTCTTAACTTACAGAAGACATGTTAACTTTAAAATATAATTACATCTTTGTAAACATAAAAGCAATGATGAAAAAGTGGCTGACTCTCATGCTACAAAGAAGGGCAACCTTTTTTCCGAAAATGCCTGTGGCCTTTACTAAAAAGATAACAGAAAGCAAAAATGTCCTGCATCCACTGATGCAGCGATTTGTCTTTTTCATACTGATTCTGTGAAAGAAAATACATGAAGAAACTGTATTTGATGCTTACATCTGATCAGAAACTGAAGGATGCTTAAACCCAGTAATCTTTAAGAGATGGTGCATTAAAGATATTAGCTTAGGAATTAATTTACTCTCTTGACCTTTTGAATATTTCTTTACAGGAGAATGAGAAAAATAAGCAAAAGCCACTGCAAGTTAATTGTTTGCATGGGACAGAGAAGCATACTATAAGGTACATTCAAGCAATATACAGTAGCTTGTAGTTCTAAACACTATTGTCAGAATTATTTTTTTGATTATTGTGAACTTTGCTGCAATTAAGTCATTTTGAGGACAATAAGGACTATTTAAAACAAATATTAAAAGATCTGAACACACTTTACAAAAAATCAAACACAATCACACAGCTCTTCTAAAAATTTATAGTAACACTAACCTACACATTGTAAGAATGTGTTTTATTAAACAAAAATACATAAAGTCCAACTTTCTCTTCAATTTATTTTTGTATATCACTCATCACTAAGTATAGGCACAGAACGCAACCTATATGAGGAAATATATTACGATAAAGTAGGTTGCTAAATAATACAACGTTTACATACATAAACAAAGTTTAAGTTGAACACACAGTAAAACAGAACTGAATTTCAATGATGACCATAAACAAATCATGGCAAAATACATCATCTATATATATAATTCACTAAGCCGACAGAACAAGCAAGACAACCATGGGATATGCACGGCATAGCCACACCTGCCAACTCACAGAGACCCGCCCACCAACGCTAAGACCATAGGATATGATGACAACTCACAGAACCACGCCCACCAACAATTCACTAAGCAGCCGACCATGGCACACGCCCGACAACAATTCGAGCGAGAGCATTTGCCAAGAATGTTTTCATTAATCAAGAACGAAAATCGGAGGTTCGAAGACAGTCACATACTGTCGTAGTTCCGACCAACGATCTTGACAGGCGGCCAACCGGTAACCAAAGTTTTTGGGTTCCCGGATATTGGGGGTGGGGGGGGGACGGTCTGTCTGGAGTATGGTTGCAAAGCTGAAACTTAAAGGAATTGACAGAAGGGCACCACCAGGTGTGGAGCCTTTCACCTAATTTGACTCAACATGGGAAACCTCACCCGGCCCGGACACGGAGAGGACTGACAGATTGATAGCTCTTTCTCGATTCTGTGGGTGGCGGTGCATGGCCGTTCTTAGTTGGTGGAGCAATTTGTCTGGTTAATTCAGAAAACGAACGAGACTCCCGCCTGCTAAACAGTTACGCAATCCAAGAGCTGTCAGCGTCCAACTTCTTAGAGGGACAAGTGGCTTTCAGCCACGTGAGATTGAGCATTAACAGGTCTGTGATGCCCTTGGATGTCCGGTACTGCAAACGTGCTACACTGAATGGATCAACGTGTGTCTAGCCGGCGCCGACAGGCGTGGGTAAGCCGTTGAACCCCATTCGTGCTGGAGACCGGGGCTTGCAATTGTTCCCCACAAATGAGGAATTCTCAGTAAGTGCGGGTCATACGCTCGCACTGATTATGTCCCTTCCCTTTGTACACACCCCCCCTCGCTACTACCATGGTCGGGTGACTTGGTGGATTATATATAGAAAAGCAGCCGGAACCGCAAAGAACAATGAAAAGACAATGTGGCTCAGAGGTGCATGTGGACTGTAGCAGAGACAAAAGCGACTGAGGCGGTGTTTGGAAAATGAACAGTGAACGTGACTCACAGGTGCATGTGGACTGTACAGACGAAAGCGACTCAGGTGAGGAATTGGGGGCGGGCACATGAGCAGGCAGTGTGTACTGAACGATGATTGTATGTTGGTTCGTAGCGTGCATTGTTGCAATGTTACTTTTCTTGGTGGTTTATTAAATTACGGATTTTTCAAATGTTCATTTTTTTCCCTGTGCTTAAAACTCATTAAAAAAGCGGCGTGATTATGCGGCGATGGCTAGTATTAGTATAATAATTAAAAGATGGCTGATTGTCAATGGAAGAAAGCAAAGACTCCAGTTCTCTGCACAATCACACTCTGTTAACTTATTACCAATTAAATTAGTTGAAAAACATACTGAATATTTTGTTTATTAAGCCACGAGACTAAAAAAAAAACATACTAAAAACAATATGCGATTTATACAGTATAATGTTCTAAAGTTAGCAAACTCCAGATCATGGAACTTAATTCACTGAAAATATCTGGAAATTGTTCAAAATGGTTCTAGAATCACGTGACCTAACAGATATGGCTTTTGAGGTATTGACACAAATCACACAAGTCTGCCATGTATTTTTTTATAGACTAACAGCAGGCATAGTTAATGAAAAATTTTGCACTTTGACAATAGTTAAACCAAACAACAAGTGGCATTTTGGGACAGAAAACTCTGTTGGGGGCACACTGACCTGGAATAGAGAGGTCATAAGAAAGGGATGCACCATTCTGAGAGGCTGTGCACAGGGTGTGTGTATGAGTGAGGGAAAAAGAGAGAGAGGGTAAAGGTAACATAAGGGTGTCTCCTTGGCTTAAATCCACTGGCGTGAGTATGTGGCCGCAGACAAGTCTCAGGAATGATCCTGGCTTGGATCAGCTCTCAGATTTACAGAAAATGACTGCACATGGTGGTATTTATATGTAGGAAATGAACATGGCAGAGAAAAGTTCTTTGGAAGGAGTCATGGAGTGGAAGATCAGAATGGCAGCAGAGTAGTTTGGAGGGTAGTCAATGAAGGAGACAGCCTTCAGTAAACTTTGCATGAAGGAGCAAGGGAGAGACAATGTATTTAATAATATATTAGGCTAGCAGCTCTAGTGATGATAAAATGTCAGCCAAAAAAGCAAAAAAAAAATGTACAAAATAAAAGTCTATCAATATATTATTAAAATGAATTTTCACCATCAACATCAAATATTCAAAACAGTAAACTAAAATACAAAAGAATATTCAGGCATTTCCAGTGTTTTTTGTAATGGGTTAGTGGTAAATTACACATAAATAATCAACATGATTCAAGATAATGATGATGAATACCCAAAAAACTATGTCAAAAAAAAATCAATCCAGGTGGTTAGCTTTCAAGCCTGAAGGTTGAATCAAAAAGTTCAGACTGCACATGCACACATGTGAGCAAAAGTATGCCAACACTGTATGGTTAAAGGGCCTGTCGAAATAACCTGGAAACAGGCTGGGGCACCACGCAAAAATAAAATTTCATACTCTAAAAAGAAATATCTTTGTAGATAAGAAATTGCATTGAACATATCATGGAAAATTGGTGACTTTGCTATAAATATATTGTTAATATACCAGCCACATTACCTGTCAAAGACAAGTAATAGAATAAATTCAAAAATATTTGACATCTCTTGGCCTACATGTAGCTTCATGGCCTTTCCTTCGTACCCTCATGTGTCTGAAGTTCTTTTGACTGTCTCTCTCTCTCTCTCGAGCACATGGTAAAGCTTGCTTCTCAGACTCTGTCATTTCAAGGAGCCTTGCTCGCCGCCTGTCTACTTTTATACTTCCTGTCTTTGAAGGTAACTCTCGGTGTGCCCCCTACACAATTACTCCTCCTTGTGTGTCTCTCACTTGCACGTCCTCTTTCAATCGTCTCACCAAAGCCGCACTGACCAATTACACCAATGCCAAAGTGATTAACCAGACCTTAATGTTTTATTATATACTAAATTAAATTACTGACACAAGTTTACTACTTATTTAACAATTGCACAACAGTGTCAACAGCTGGTGGGGCCTGTCCTGCCTGTCCTTACTGCAGAAATAGCACTACAAACAACTAATCACATCAAACAAACATTTACCCCATGCTGTATGTGTGTGCTAAATACACAATTTCAAATTGTTTTATCAAAGTTGAGGAAAGCAGATACAGGCAAGTAAATGCTTGACTGGAACAAGTAATTTAAGACAACATGAACCTTTAATTTTTATGAAGAATATGACATGTATAAAATTCTGTATACTTCTACCTTGACATCGCACTGGTATGGGCTAATTTTAAACTCATTTCATTGTAACACTTTGTTCACCAACTATTCAGGCTCACATTGGTAGATCTTTTCAATACTTCACTTGTAAATTTACAGTGCCCTCCTATTCTTTTGTCCTGATGTGTGGTTTACATTTTAAGGTATAATTGTGATAAAGGCTTCATGGAATGAATTAAAAAAAAGCTAACCTTTACAAGTACCATACATTTACAGTGGCAGTTACAAACTCAAATCAAATGTATGTTTTTATTGTATGCTAGTAACAATAAGAACAGCTCACTACTCAAAACATTTATTTTGGGACATGTTAAGACTTCTGAATGGGAGTCAGCAACTCTAACCGCTGTACCACCCAAGAAGTCGGGATAACAAGCCACACTAACCCGATTTATTTTTCTTCGGTTATAGTCTTGGAAAAAAAGTGCATTTGTTCTGTTATACTTGTATCTTTTGTGAAAGTGCTTATTTGATATTTGGACTTCAGTCTTCACACATTATACACTTCATGTCTACATTTTGTTGTTAGTTCTAAAACATGGAAAAAGTTTGTCTTTTAGGTATGTGTTCAACATTTCTGTCATCCTACACTTTCATAGATCTTTGTAGACACGGAACACAGGTGAAATGCGTGTGTTCCAAATAACGATATTTTTTTTTTAGCCTAAGTACCTGACTCCCTGATAAACAAGGCTTCAGTTGGGAGAGGTTTTTACAGTTTCTCCGGCGGTCTGGGGGATGGTATAGCAGGCTGCTTGGGATTATTGAAACATTTACAACACAAGACGCTGAATGGAGAGGTGCGAGTGGATTTAAGGTGGGCCAGATTTACGAGTCTTCTCATAAGCTTTGGTAATTCTAGTGTTAACTAATTTTCTTTTTTATCTTAAACTTACTTGCTTTGACCTATTACTCAGATGATTTTCCTTTTTGTATCAAGATACAAAATTCACTGATTTTGCTGTTACTTTTTTCAAATACAGTGGCACCTCGGTTCACGAACGTCTCGGTACACATACAACTCGGTTTACAACCAAAAATTTCGCCAAACTTTTGCCTCGTTTCACGACCACACACTCGGTATACGAACAAGCCAGGTTCCCTTTCGGTTTGTACATGTTCAGTCTTTCCCTGTGCATTTCCTGTGCAGTGAGCAAGAGAGAGAGCGAGAGAGCACAGCACACACACACAGGAGCATGTGCGAGAGAGGCGCACGCGCACACACACAGGAGCACTCTAGAGAGACACACACACAGGCGCTCCAGGCTCGCAAAAGAAAGACGCACACACACACACACAGGCGCGGAAGAGAGAGGCACGCACACACACAGGAGCGCGCCAGAGAGACACACACACAGGCACTCCAGGCTTGCAAAAGAGAGACGCACACACACAGACGCGAGAGAGAGAGAGAGCGAGCGAGGGACGCATAAGGTAGAGAAGGCTTGTTTTTTGTTTTCAGTTCTATTTACAGTGATCGGTTCGTAGCCTGCATTGTTGCAATGTTACTTTTCTTGGTGGTTTATTAAATCACGGATTTTTCAAATGTTCATTTTTTCCCGTGCTTAAAACTCATTAAAAAAAGTGTTTTTAGCGAGCGGTTCCTAGAACTATAGCACGAACTATTGCAGTGTTACTTTTCTCTGTTGTTCAAGGTTTTCTCAGTGTTATTCAATGTTTTTACATTTAGTTTACCATTACGCTGTGCATTCTATGGTATTATTAACTATATTTGTGCTTAAAAACTAACAAATATATATATATATATATATATATATATATATATATACATACAGTTCGTACGGTCTGGAATGGATTAATTGTATTTACATACAATCCTATAGGAGAAATTGCTTCGGTTCACGACCAACTCGGTTTATGACCAGAGTTTTGGAACGAATTATGGTCGTGAACCGAGGTTCCACTGTAATGCTGCATTTTCACAACTGTTTAAGGAGTGCAACAACAACACAAGAAGAGACATATCTATATATAAATAAAATCCAACGTCTGTCTGCATGTCTGTCCGCTTTTCACGAGAGAACTACTTAATGGATTTAGATCAGGTATTTTTCTATAATTTGCTTGAACATTCCAGTTTATTTTGCAACATCTCTCATTGCGCTAAGTATCATAGTTCGCTTACAGTACAGATTTATTTGCACAAATCCAAGAGAGCGGCTGTGGGCTGAGGCCCTCCTCACTCACACGCCAGCCTCAGTTTGAGTCGCTCTATCTCTTGCCACGTGCTGAAGCATACCTTGACTCTGCTTAGCTAGCGATACCTGATTGTTCAGCAGACATTATCATCTACAGATTGTTAAGGAGTAACGTTTCACATTTTCTGAGAGAGAGATCAGAGCTACGTGTGTTTAAGAGGGTAGCTGCTGATTGCCAGAGATATCACGGCCATGTGTTTTTCTCCCCACACGGGGGAAGCTGTCCCGTCAAAGCTGAACACGATCAGATACAGAGCCAATGTTTGCCATTGGAGCATACCTACCTTCCACTTGCCCAGAATTACATTTTTTTTTAATTGATTTTTAAAGTTTATCCTTTTTCACTACCACATGGGCGGAACTGTGGGGGACAGCTAGTCATCAATAAGAGATGTCTCATATCCAAAAAAAAATTGGTTTAAATTTAAAAGTGTATATATAAGCAGAAATGTGAAAAATAACAACTAAAATGTTAGTTGCTGTTCATCTTTATTCCTGAAATCAGGGCTCAAATATACAGAAAACAGAAAATGTTGACATCTCTGTCTACTCTTTTGAAGGGCATCCTAAATGTGTTCACTTCCTTTTCCTATCAGGTTAGTATGTGGTTAATGTATTATTTTGTGCCAAGTATAACTTCTTTTTTTGGCATTAGAAAAGTTAACTTTGCATTATGGGAAGCTATGCAAAGAGTATGTAAAAACCAATGTACTGAAATTAAGACTGGGTCTATTCTTGGTACCCCAAAAGTCAATTTCAAAAGAACTTTGGAACAAGTAAAACTGAAGACTGGTTGGCTTGCTGCTTTATTGAAAGTCTAACCTGTAACTGTACTGTAAAAGTCTAGAATGCTATGACATAAAACACTGGTGCTGTTCATTCCATCAGCAAGAACAGAAGCAAGAAATGGGTAAAGGAACATGTTAACTTCTGTCTGAGACAATCAAAACTCTGTCTCTAAAGTAACGCACAAAACCATTTTCAGTTACAGTAACATAAGTAACAAGTGAGCACCACCAATACTTAAATTGTTCCCCTTTTATAAACTGAAAAAGGGTTAATATTGAATTATGTTTGAACCACAGCCAAGGTCATACAGTATGTCAGTGTAAGACATAAATTGACTTATATTATTTTGTTAATGACATGCGGAATTTTATTGGGCTTAATTTTTGTTAATGACAAGCAGAATTTTATTGGGCTTTACTTTTAAATTGGTATAATTATGAACTGTGCTGTAAGCTACTGTCCTGTATCTTTTTGCTGAATTTTGCTGAGGGTCTGATGCACTTGTAAGGAAGGTGATCACCTCTGATCACATCACAGATTTGTCAAGATATGAGTTCTGTAGAATTCTAGATACTGGCATTATAGATAGTGGGGTTCTTGTTCCAGGTGCTCACAGTGTCGGCATGGGTTTCTTCTGGGTGCTGAAGACAAGCAGCCAAAAAAGACAAGCAGCCTAGTAGGACTGGTGATACTAAATTCATCCCTGATAGTCCTTCCATGAGAACCCTGATTACAATGAGGACTGATTGATGTCATTTATGTTGGGTAGAATGCCTAGAGGGGGCTGGGCAGTCTCATGGCCTGGACCCCCTGCAGATTTTATTTTTTCTCCAGCCGTCTGGAGTTTTTTGTTTTTTTTGTCCTCCCTGGACATCAGACCTTATTTTTATTCTATGTTAATTAGTGTTCTCTTATTTTAATTCTTATTTTGTCTTTTTTTCTATTTCTTCATCATGTAAAGCACTTTGAGCTACATTGTTTGTATGAAAATGTGCTATATAAATAAATGTTGTTGTTGTTGTGTGTTTGTGTGTGTGTATGTGTATGTCAGTGTTCTCCCTGAGATGGGCTGGTGCCCTTTCCATGGATTGCTCTGGTCTCAAGCACAGTGTTTGCTAGGATATTCTCTTGCTGCCCTCCAACCGTGCCCTACATAAGTGGGTTAAGAACATAGATGTAAAACTATGCTATTTCCTGTTTTTAGGACGGTCTGTTGGACAAAATGCTTCATATAGAGGTTGGATGTTTCTCCTCCAAAGCTGACACATTAATTAAATTAGTAATTACTTACTTTTTCAATTAAAAAAATGAAAGAGAAACTATATTCCATTTCCCCCATATTGTGGGAACAGGTATATTGAAATTTGCAAAACACTTCTAATCCTGAATTGTATGAACATGTTTGACATACCAAGGACTTTAGAATAAACACTGTATGGGGCTCTATTTGTACAGCATGAAACAGTGCTACATAGTAAAAGTAAATAGTATTTTAATGCAAATTTTACGATATTTCCAGGATGTTGGAATAAGAAATATAATGCAGGGTTTTGTTTTTTTGGTTTGTTGAATTCCTCCTATTGGTCACAATGCATAAACTCTGAAATGTCTTTGATAATTTTTCCCAGAATATTCACAATCAAAATCAGTGCATCTTCTTTTCTGCAGAATAGTGAACCAGGGATAAGAGTAAATTTAGTTTGTTTTGATGATGAAAGGAAAAATAATTCTGATGTTCAGTTTTCTTTTTCTTATGTTAGATCAATGAAGAATATTTTTGTTTTGTCTTGTAATAAACATAATGAGCAGACCTGAAACTTATAATTTGACAAGTCCTACCTTAGAGGAAACTAGTGGCAAAGCAACAAGTGCATCTGGACCCATGAAAACTGGCCTAGCCAGGTGGGTCTGGGCTGCCTTAAACTGGCCTAGTCAATTGAACAAGATTACTCTGCTTATTCCTTTGTACTTATTAGGTGACCTGTGTTTTCGTCAGGGAATTCTGAAAGCACACAGGCTATATATTCTAAAAATTCCATTAAAATCATTTTATTTAGTTTAACTTTTTTAAACAACAACAACAACATTTATTTACATAGCACATTTTCATACAAAAAGTAGCTCAAAGTGCTTTACATAATGAAAAAAATAAAAATAAAAAACAAAGTAAGAAATTAAAATAAGACAACATTAATTAACATAGAATAAGAGTAAGGTCTGATGGCCAGGGAGGACAGAAAAAAAAAAAAAAAAAACTCCAGACGGCTGGAGAAAAAAATAAAATCTGCAGGGGTTCTAGGCCACGAGACCACCCAGTCCCCTCTGGGCATTCTACCTAACATAAATGAAAAAGTCCTCTTTGTATTTAGGGCCGCCCACTCTATAACATTGTTCACAGATAATTTGGAGGTAGTTTTTAACTAAATTAAAATCTTGTGAAGCAACTCAGTTAGCAAATATTTTAATAAGAAACCTCAAATTGCACAAGAAAGCTCTATCAGCTGTCAAGCACATGGTGGTGTATAAAAATGAGTCTCCACAAACTCAGACACATTTTGCAGAATTTTCAGGTGTCAAAGAATTTATCATGCATTGGCTGATATGAAAACCATTCAATTTAGGTTAATAAAATTCTAAACAATTAGAAAATTTGGAACCCACACCATCACACATTTACCCTGTATACAAAGTATATATAGTTTGAATACAGTATAGCAAGATAGCAGACAGAAAAATTTTTTTACTGTTAACTTTCTAATAATTTTACATACTTGAATAATAATACAAAGTAAAGAATTAAACATAAAGCTTTGATTTAGTTCACTGCCAACATGTAACTTTCATGCTTATTCTAGCCTAACATATCTATTATCATTGCGAGATACTAAACTTCTAATTACAAGAAATCAGGGAACATTTATTGAGTTTATAATAAAGGAGGACAAAGGAGGCTTTCCTGGTAGAAAGGCAGTATATGGCATGTCAAGTATAGAAAATTGCTGAGTTCTGAAGAGAAGATTCAAGGGATCAAGTTAATAATTCAGGTAAAAAATGCATAACATTTTCATATCTATATCACCGGGCAGAGATTACATTAGACTCTCTGAACAGAGTGAGATTTCACTCACCCCAGTGTAAAGAATCTTTGGGCTAGCTTAGGTTGGAGCTACTGAATCAAAGCAGAGGTCATTATTTTTTTCCCTGTTCTTCCTCCATCTCCTCTTACTGAAGAGAGAAATTTGACTTGGTACTGTTGTGGAAAAGCTTACTGAAAAACCATGTTAGCCTTGCTGGGTTTCTCATTCCCCGTTTTCAAACACAGGCCCAAGAGACAATAAAAATCATTAAACACTTTGATTTGTTATACTACCTATGAATCAAAGGAAATTAAAGCAAAATTACCAACATGGGAGCAGAGTAGTTGGTTCTCTGATGCTACTGTAGAGGTCAATAGCTTGTTTGCTCTGAATTTCCACAAATTTAACTGACAAAACATAGGGAAATCTGTGGGATACTTGTAAATGTTTACTACACTGTATTCTATTTGTATCCATTACCAGATGGAGCTCCTGCAGATGTGAATATAGTGAAAACAATTGCCCAGATCTGTTCAAAGGGAACTTCTCAGCTGGTACAAAATCATTGCCAATGCATTCATTTTAATGCAGAGCATATACTTTCAAGGCATGCTTTTATTAAACAGGATCTGCAAAATATATTGTTTTCAGATTGCTGTTACTTAAACTTTCTGCACAAAATTCAGGATATTTCATAAAAGGCCTAGTTAATAATAAACCTATAAATCAAATTTTGCCTAAGACAACAGAACCAAGTAAAATAAAATATATTATATATATTTATGTTTACATATAGGTTAAAAGGACGGTGCCAGCCTCCAAGATCAGAAAATGATCAAGGTAGACACATATCAGAAAACTAAAAATATCAAATAACTTAAAAATACACAGTGCAGGGTGAAAGCTGGTGGAATATTAAAATTCTTAAAGAGTGAAGAAATGTGAGTTATCCACAAGACAAAGTCTGCTGTGCATAATCAATATGTGATCCAGTGTAAATGTTGTGGAGTCAATAAAGAAACAGCTCTCACACTTTGACTTAAATTTATACAAAGGAAAAAGGCTATACAGACACCCAGGTGCAAATTTCTACACTTTCTGTCCTGACAGAAAATATCCTTACGGCACAAAAATCAGGCATAGTTTTCTGATAAAGTCCCCCTTGGAACACTCCATCAGAGTTGAATCATTCATTCTTGAAACTGTAAGATAATCTATAACTCCTAAAAATAAACAATTTACTCTGTATTGCCTATCAATCCAAGGGTTGAGAGGAACAATTTCTAGACAGAGTGCCAGTCCATCACAGGGTGAACAAACACACACACACAGAACAAGGGCCAATTTGGCATTGCCAATCCACCTAACCTTCATGTTTGAACTGAAGAAGAAAACTGAAGCAACTAGGGCTGGGGGGGACCCACATGGATTTCCAGAAGGAGGAAATGTTCCTTGAAACGTATCTTTATTTCTGTATATTTACCTGACATTTTTATTCAAGACAACACAAATGAGTGGAAAACAGATTTTTTTTTTTTTTTTTTTTTTTTTACAGACAGGTTAGGTGAACATGCTCAGGGTCACAGAGTGAGTCGGAGGTGTAAACTGAACCAGCAAACCTAGAGTTTAAAGTCCAGAACTTTAGCCACTATTCTACACTGTATGAACTCAACCAAAACTGCTTAGAGGAGTGAATACAAACAAATAGAAAAAGGAAAAAAGAACACAGACTACAAAACCCAAGTTGAAACTGCAGAAACAGGTGGCTTAATTACTAATATATTTATATAGGTCAGACAGTATATTTCAGGTTTTTACTTTTTGTTTTTATGCTGCAGCTTTAGAATTTTTAAGAAAGCCAGATTTCGCTGGGGTTATTATGATCATTTTAAATATACCACTACCTGAAAAATGAGAAAGGTTTCAATACTTTTGCGATATAAAATGTTTTTATTATGTATTTACGCAAGGTTTTCCCTTAAACAAATTTAGTTGCTTAAAAAGCTTAACAAACAGTTATAAAATATAACCAGCCATGTCAAATAGCTTGACAGTATAAAATGGGTGGAGAACTGAACCTGTAAATCCAATGCATTACGGTTCATCTACTTAGTATCTCTATGTCATGAAAATAAGTATGTGAGACAGCAAACCAATAGTCACATTTTGTTTAACACGCGAAAGAGGAAAGTATAAAATAATATTTGGTATTCTGTACTGTCCACTCAATATACAGTAAAGGCTCTCAAGGAAATATTACGATAAACTAAATGCACTGCCACCTTATGATTACATCTATTTTTCACACTTCAAACATAGTAGAACTCACAAGTTGAGCACACCTGTGTTTTGCAGTGACTGTCATAAAAATTTACATTGCAATATGGTTTTACACAATGAACAGTAATCTCCTCATAAGTTAAACATGTTTCTTTATTCTAAGCAGCAGCACAATATGTGTAATGATGGCTTTTGAATATCTTGGGAGATCATTAGGCTTCCTAGCCTGAGGTTTCCCACAGGGGGCTGGATAGTTTCAATCCAACCCTTTCAACTAATAAGAAGAGTTTGTCAGGGAAAAGCCAGCTGAGCTAAAATAATGGATTATGAAAAAGTAACTGAAGATGGTGGTTGTGTTCCAAAGGAAACATGAAAGTGTCATTTCTTTATGGCATAACTTTTAGAGCTAGTAATGTAGAGTGCCTGCTTTAAATACATACAGTTAACTGAAACAACATGAAATTGACAGTTTTTTCTTGATTGAGTAAATGTATAATGCACAGGTTATATTACAACGACCATCTTGTTGTTTTTGATTTTTTCTTTTTGATATCTTGTACTTACTCAACTAGCATTACCTCTTCTTGAAGGCTGCAATATCCACCCAGTGCCTCAAACAATGGATTAGAGCCTAGGCCTATATAGTAGACACTAACTCTGGACTGGATGGACATAAATATAACTCAATAATCATATTAAACGCATGGACCAAAGGATGGATACTAAAGTTTTACATTCTCGCCAGGGAAGTAAATTAGTATACAAGCCCTGCTACACCATCAAGCAAACCCATAAGTGAAATATTTCATTTTAAATTGTATAGTACACCAAATTTAGAATTTTAACATTTTACTCCCGATAAACAGAAAGAGCAGTAATGCAGCAATAAATTGAAATTCTAATTATGATTAATCATATAATAGTAAATAACAAGTCAGCAAAAACAGACAGATCATGCTTAAAAAGATATATAGTATATGTAGAAAAGAAGAAATAATCTGGTGTATCCACTTCATATTTAATAATATGTGACATTTATGTGACTTAAAAATGATGTCTCAGCAGAAGAAATAGTTATTGTGGAATAGAAATTCATCCCTCAATACTTACTGTAAAAAGTAATATAGGAAACCTAATAATATTTATAATTGATTCCGTATACCACTACAATTTGGAAATAAATATATCCAGTAGACCACTAACTGTGACACTAAGATACTAAGGCATTATTTGCTTTAAATTATTGAATAATTCACTGAAGCAAACATAAGAAAAAATAATTCTTTTTTTTTTACATTTCATAAATCTGCAGGTAAACGATATTATAACAGGCACCAACATTGTATTTAGATATAGTAAACAGCATTTCTGAAGGGAAAAAAATTAAATGAAAATTACTAGAATTTTAATTTATGAGACACAATATCTTTGGATGATTTTAATTCACCTCTTTTACATTTATGTCCTTTTTATGCTTTAAGATCATATTTAACTAATATTATAATATGACCTTACCTGCTGTGATGTCGTCATCTGTCAGGTCCCCATCTTCCTCAGTTGCTTTTACATCAGGGCCCAGAGAATCTCCACCTACAGGAACAACTGGGGCAACCTCAGTTGTTGCCCCTGCTGAAATTGAAAAAGATAGTAACTTTATGTTCACCAAGTACAAGCATTTTTCAAGTTTTCATTTAAAATGGTACAGGACACATACTGTTAAAATATTATACCAGCAAGCCTAGCAAATATGAAATTCAAAATAGTAAAGAAGAGTAATTTGGGTGACAGCACTGTTATATTGTTGCAGCTTTGACTGATATACTGAGCCTTTCCAAAAAAAAGTGACAGATGAAATACAATTAAAGATGAACACTAATAAAATATTTTACAAAGAGGCAAATGTTTCTACAATAAGGAAACTGTAACACTAAATTAGCCAGATGAATTCAGCATAATTTCTGAAAAATGTTATGTTTTTGAAGTTGAATTAATGACTGTGAATCAAAGCAGACATTAAGAGGTAAACTTCACAACATTTCAAAGAAGGAATTTAAATAAAGATAGTTAATTTAAAAATTCTCCAGTTTAATTCTTTCTCCTTTCGTTAGAAATTATTAGCATACTGTGCACACACACAATCTAATAGGATGCTTATTGTCTCTACTGTACAGAGTTCATTACACGAAGTTCATGGGCTATGAAATTGAAAATAGTAGAATACAAAAAGAATTAAGGTTAGTCATTTGCCAGGTAGAAAGCTGCCAAGAAATGACAGACAACTTTGCCTTGACCTGGTTAACCTCTGACAGTGATAAAGACATCATCTTAAGGCTTCCTTTACTCTGCAAAAGATCCTGTCTATTGGAGATTGCCCCTTTTTTCTTTGTTTATTATGGATCCTAATTTCATCCAAGAGCTGACCTGTGCCAGAATTTCACTGCTCAAAGATTCTGATTCTCTTCAGTGGTGGGTTCAATTAATCAAATCTCTCAAGGGTGACAGTTCAGCAGATTCAAGAATTACACTTGCGTATGACTCCACCCAGTTCATAAAAACTGATCACCTGTACCTGCTCCCATCCATCCAGCTAACTATGCTGATATGTAGCTAAAAAGCTGAAGGTCTAACAGTCTTAATGAGTAAAAAAAAAAAAAAAAAAAAAAGCAATCTTTCTTTCATGAAGTATATTAAATAAAACTGAAAAATCCTCCAATACTATAAATAAAACATTAGAACACCTGGGTGACTGAATATCTGTTAGTAAATTAAAAATATATGACAGTGACAAAGGCACCTAAACTACTAATTAATAAGAGGTCCACATGAAAGAACTACAATCAATAAGACACAAAGTACTTTCATTTTACTAAATAATATTACACACTTAAATTTTTTGTTTAGATTTTTGTTTTACTCTTGTTATAATATTTTAACTTTGTTTTGGTGATGTACAGTAACTGTTTCCATGCTGCTGCCTATTTTGTTCATCATCACTACTAGTTTATTCTTTCATTTGGCTGTGGCCAAATTATTGTTGGAGATGGCGTTCCTTGCTAGTGGGTGACTGCTGGTGTAGAATGCTACTTAAAACAAATGAAATGGTGTGTATAGGAAGGGTAAAGGATTATAGGTATTTAGACATCTTTAACAATTTTGGTTTATTTTGATCTCCTGGTACTTTTGTTTTTTTTACCAAGTTACCTCTCTCATTTCCCATTTTAATGTAATGTAAAGTAATTTGAAGTACACACAATAGGCATGTCTAATTAACAATGAGACAAAAAAAAGGGGGGAGCAGACCAACTCATCCGATACTTACTGCAATGTTCAGCAATATTACAATCATTTGTAAAAAATAGAATATAAAAATGTTTTTTTCTTAGGTAGAGTTGTTGTTCCCATGGTACTTTGTGTCTGGCCTGTATTTTAAAGTTGAAGTCATCTTTCTCACATTGCCTGAATGCCATAAGTAAGCTACCTAGGTAATGAGCATGTTAACATACTATAAGAGTAGAACTGTTGTTAGCCGGGATACTTTACAATCAAAAGAATCTGATCGGTCAAATAGAATATAATCTCTTTGGAATATGATATAAGTGATTATTGATGAAATATAGTTTAAGAACACCCTGTACCTACTGTAGAAAAATGTTGGGTTTATCAACATGCTAAATGAAATTCTTAAATACGATAATTAACCACATCTAAACTATAGAATAAATTTCTGCAGACTTTTTGGAATACTGTACATCAGAACACCTTTGGCTAATTGCAAGACTGTACCAGGCCATACTGCAGATCTTTTCAACTTTTATGCAATATAACCAAAACTCTGATGCATTTATTGCTAAGAGGACAGCATGGCAGTTCTTTGTAAAGTGCTGATGTAACACGGAGCCAGGATTGCAGGGCTGGCTGCTGTCTGTATCAAGTCTACATGGGTTTTCCTCAAACATGTTAAGTATCTGCCATTTAAGTGTGAGTTGGCATGTGTAAGAAGTCCCTATGACAGACTGTTCGTTTCTGCCAAGTGTGTGATACTGTCAGCATTGGAAGACGCAGTCAGCTGGTCTTCTGAGGGAGAAACACAGAAAGGATCAGAGCACAATGCCAACCCCTGGCTCGTCAGATAATCACAGCACGTGCTGCTTCTCAAAAACTTAAATGCAATATCCAATAAAATTCATTATTTTAAAGCACGCTTCCATTCACAAGCCCAACACGCAAGGCTACAATTTCAGTTAAATTAAAACAAAAAAGGACAAGTCAGACATGTCACAAAAACATGAAAAGTATGGTGATTATATTTTGAAATGCTCTTGTCTATCTATCAAGTATATACAGTGTGAACATCTTCATTTTTCTTTTTTTAGAGAGTTTTATTCTTAAATGAAGCTTACAAATGGGGAGCAATTACACACTAATGTGGAGGACCATTTTGTTAAACATATAGTTTCAAAACAACACAAATTGGTGAGTATCATGGTTATGCAAATCTTGAATAAGAGTTCTGAGGTGTCACTCATGCAGGTCATAGTGGTAAAGGTAGGCTAATCTGACAAGGTTCTTGGCCCACAGTAATGAGGACTCAATAAATTAAAAACAGAAGGTGTGCAAGTGATGACATGTAAGCATAACGTAACATATTTAAAACCATTTCATCCAATTCAGGGCAATAAAGCTGCATGGTTTCAGACTCTTTTCAAACATAACCCAGCAAAAGGCAGTAGGCAATCCTGGATGGGGTACTAGTCCATCGCAGGACCCACTCATGCAAATATCCACAAGGGGCCAGTTGACAGTTGTCCATTAACAACTTGAAGTTGTCTCTTTATGTTTCAGTCACTGTCGTGTTGTTTTAAAGCTCAATAAAATTTTAAAGAAAAAAAAAATGTTGACTAACATAACATAATATTATTTGGTATGTGGGAGAAAAAAAATCAGGTACCAAGAGAAAAATTTCAGATGCAGCAAGAAAGAGAAAATGTAATCTCCACAAAGACAAAGACCAGCTGTGAAATTCAAACCCAAGATACTGGATGAATGAGGCAGCGCTATTAACCACATTGTGTCTTTATACTTAAAGATGTCAATTCTTTTTAACTACAGTGCACCATGAATTAAGGTCTGTGTGGTTTTAAAAATATAGAGAACAAACATTTTTCAAATATTTTTTTTCCCCACAGAGTACAAGGTTCAAACAATTTTATTAAATAAGCATAATGCACATTACTATGAAACATGGCCCTATTCCTGAATGTGCAAAAGCAATGATTCATTACCAACCTTAAAGCAAGAATTAAATTATTCAAACAGTTAAGAAAGACACTCTAGACGTGCTGAGAAAGAGGGAAACAAAGAATATAAGATTGTGCTCTTGTCAAAAAAAAAAAAAAAAATAAGCTGCCTGTTTCCCTGAGTGGCCACATGTGTGCATCCAAGTGCAAGACTAGAAACTAGAAAGGAATGAATGAAGAGAGAAAAGCAGAGCAGTGCCTTTAAATTTGAAGGGAGCACATTTAGAATGCATGCTGGCAGACTGTGTGCTTGTTTTTATTCCCAGGATTTCATTTCCCTTTAATGTTATTCATCTTGCATCCAAAACTGCAGAAATTCGTTATTTTTTTAATTCATGCATCTTGTGGATGGCTTTAAGTTTTAGATGAATGGATGATAAATACAATTCCCTCAGATTACATAAAGTAATAAGAAAACAAGTCTCTTTGTACAGTTTAGCTGGTAGAAAATACATTTTTTATTTATGAATTCATGTACTAGCTTTTATTTTCAAATATGATTTTTTTGCAACAGTAGAACAACAATGGTATTTTTGATTGAGAAGTAGAAATTCATAAAAAATCATTCATTGTTAAATCCTGACACTTTTGTGGCCAGAGGTTACGTCAGAGTTTGCAATGTGTTAAACATATATATGCACATAATAAATGCATAAAACACTGAATTATTGATGTCAAATTTTGATGCTGTGTGCTAATCATGAATATGAGGAGGAATGATCTTGATTACTTACTCCCTCTTTACATTCTGTTTAAATCTTCAAATATATATTCAATATCCACTACTTACTGGACTGGATATTTTTTCTCATAAACTACAAATTGAAGAAATTATGAGTACTACTATCAGATGAATCTAGACTGTTTTTGCATTGCCTTCCAACTGTGTGCACCATGCGAAGGATCACATGCTTCCCAGGAGATGATACTACTCAGAAGCAGAATCTTCATTTTCCAAGTTGGAAATTGGATACTTTAACCGCATTGTTCAAAAAGAAGCCTTTTTTTTTGTCATTTACACTTTTTCTGTTTTTTGTTGATAGTGTAAAGTGAATCTTGTTTTTAACTTTTTTTCTTAAATTAAAATTATATACAAAATGTGTTATGTGTATTGCAAAGGATCAATAAAACTTATAAAACGACAATGTTTATATTTCATTACAGGAATTTCCTGATATATAACAGATACAGTACAACCCTTATTAAGGCAATCTCTCTCATTTGCACATATTTTGGCATTTAACAGAATCCATTATTTTTAATTGGTTTTGACTGTTGCAATTATTTATTTTTCTTTCCCTTAACATTGTCACAGGGAGGAAGAATCTAATGCAGCAGCACAAGATTTAAAGTAGTAACCAACAATAAACAAAAAGTCCATTGCTAGGCAAATTCATAGACATACCCATGCACGGTCTAGTAGTGTCTAGTTTAGAGCAGCAATAAGATTGAGACATGGCAAAACATCATCATACTCTCAGCAAACCTATGAAGACTCAGGAAGAATGTTCCAAATAGCACATAAAGACTTGTTAAAACTAGAATCAAATCTGGGTCCCTAGAGTGGGGAGGCAGCCGTGGTAACTTAAAAACACTACTACAATGCAATTTTACTATAACTTGTTATTTAATGTACATATGATTTATTTCTAATAATGCTCATCAAATTTAAAAACAGATAAAGTGTCACCTTAGTGCTTCTTCTTCCAGGCAGAACAAATGACTCTAAATTGGCCCCATATGAGAGTGTGTGTGTGTGTGTGTATGTGTGTGGCAATGCCCATTTTGCTAGGCTTTTTAATGACACATAAGACCTTTTAAGACAGCAAATTTAACAAGAATGCAGAAATCCAGCTTCACTCCCAACCTGCATTTGTTAAAAAAAAAAAAAGCCTTAACTGCATTTCATAACAGTTCATTTGATAACAAAAGTGAAAATCAAGAGTTGAACTGATATTTCTGCACATTTGAGACACGGAGACCCAAATGGACACCGAAGTTCGAACAAAGAGTTCAAGGAGTGACAAATTTGAAGGACAACATAATGCACCTATGAGGAGGCACTTGTTCTGTAACTTGAAGAGACTTTATTCCAATCACCAGAGGTTACACCTTCCTTTAAAGTAAGCTACATTAACCTCTGAACTTTAGACTGGCACTCTTGTGCACACCCTGAAGCCTAAAATACACTCCCTCTTCGGGGAGCTGAACGCTAGCAATCTCTTCTCTGTGTGGACTTGAAAGTTGAGATCTACAAGTACTGTGCCAGTGGATAAGCCCAGTCTGTGGAGACTGAGAAGTAGCCATTACTTCAAGAAGGAAACTTCAGCATTTAAACTCTTGTGCCTGGAAGAGTAGTGTTTTTTCCTATGAAGTTGCACAGGACACAGCAAAGAACATAACAGTGAAGTGAGGAAAGCAGCATCACAACATGCCATGGACAAGTCCACACGGCATCGTACATCAGCCTTAAAGACTTGGTATCATAAAACTGTTTATCCGTGCCAAGGTATAGTAGAACTTTAAATAGAAAATAAACAGCAGTCCTCTTCTGTGTTATATGTTCGTCTGTCTCATCTGTTTTGTGTCCTGTCTTCTATGTCGCAGTTATCATATTTCTATAATCATTCCGTTTATCAAATTATTGTATTATTCTGTTTCTCAAAACGTGTGTGCTTCAGTTACCTTGATATAAGTCAAACATTCAGAGACTGGAGAAATGTAAGGAAAATAAAGTAGGAGCCGTAACAAATTATTTTACTAATTTCCGGCATTGCCAAAGGTAAGACTGATCATTACTTAACCAAATATAAGACTCCTTCCTGTTTTTCCTAAATTTAGTTTGACATCCCTGGGGTTGAGCAAGAAAAATTCACTTTCCTATGTGTGTGAGTAGTTTGAAAATGAGTGTGTCCTGCAATGGGCTGATATCTACTCCAGGATTCATGCCCAACGCTTCTAGCATAGGCTCTAGCTGAAGTGACCCTCAATTGGATTATGTAGGTCTGAAGATGAACGAATGGATGGATGTTCTTCCAAGAGTTCAAGCTGATTAATGTCTTCAGTGGTTTAAAATCTTCAGTCAGTTCAAAGGTCAAATACTCAAGCAGACAATTTTCCTCTCACTCCACTTAGAGAATGTGGATGAGAAAACTACTCTACGGGATCCCTTTGATTAACGTATCTTTACAATCTAAGTCGTAAAAATTAACCACACAAATAACAAGAACTGCAATCAATTTACTAAATGGTTAATATAATATTTTGAAAAGAATTTAAATCAACCACCAAAACAAAAATCCACTTCAAATTAATGCAGATCCTATTTTTTACCATTCCACAGCATCTGCAGAATTTCTTTTTGTAATTTGTGTTTTAATAGAAGGTCATGCCTCATATAATTAAGTCGGTAGCATTTAACTAAAAGCACTGTTGCAGCAATAATCACATTCCAACTATGTGGTAGAAACTGCAAGCGCTGCCTGCTTTTGTATTTACTATACACCAACTTTATGCTTTGTCTAAGCTCTTTGAAGGCAATAAAACTCTGTTTCCTCCTGTCTCTTGAGACAAGCCAATATATCATCTGGAGAGAAAAATTCACCCGTCACTGCTTTACTGACTAAGTCTGAAACAAAGACTGGCAACCTTTGTCTCAGTTCAGCAAGGCAGGAATTTTCTATTTTTAATCAGGATGCCAAAGCCAAAACAAACCCCTCTGCTGGCTGTGGATTTATAGTAGTGTGTTGAGTACTAGCACTATTTTCTATGCATTTTGGGCAAGAGACCAGCAGCACACACAGAAGAACGTGCTCTTTCTCTCACTCTCTCCCCCTCTGCAAAAAAGATCTCCCACTCTTCTCTCTGCTTGCTTGCTCTCTCTCTCTCTCACTGATAGACGGACTGCATGCCTCACATTAATTCACTTCACACTACTCTTATCGATCCATAGCCAGCTCCCCAATTACATTATACATACAGCCTGTCTCCCTTCTTGCACCCACGGAAGGCAGGCCTTTCAACAGAAGGAAAGAAAAATTCAGTTTTTCAGTAATTTTACACAGAAGAATGTTTATTTATATAATCCTAGTTACTGTTCACCTCTTACAGAAAATATCAGTATTTGAAAAATGGTAAAGAGGATTAAAAAGAAAACCTACTGGTTATGGAAAACTAGTCCTTTGTTCATTACACATTATAGGCCTCTTTATGTATTACACTTTGTTATGGTGGACAGATGATCTCTAATGTTGGCTGCATATCACTGCGTTAAAACGTGACTGTGTAATTATAGTCTACTGCCATATAAAATCTATCCCTATTTTATGAAGTAAGTATAATTGTTTACAGTACAATACAAAAATACAGCAGCATAAACGAAACAATCCTGGACAGGATGTCAGTAACAGAACAGGTCATCCACCTGAAGCTATGCATGTTTGGGCTCTGCCAGTACTTGGGTGGGACACTAGGAAAAACTTGGATTGCTGCTGGAAGAAGTTTTGGTGAGACCAGCAGGGGGCAATTACCTTACGGTCTGTATGTGGATCCCAATGCCCCAAGTGCAGGGACAGGGACACGGTGATGTAAACATGGTGCCGTCATTCGGATGAGATGTAAAACCGAGATCTTGCCTCTGTGTGGTCATTAAAGATTCCTGGAAATCTTTTGGAAAAGAGTACAGTTTATCCCGATGTCCTGGCTAAATTGCTCTCCATGGCCTAGTCATTCTGGTCCCCTAATTATCTCCTGTCTCTAACTGGCTCTCACTCTTATCTCACCAATTCACCACCTAACAGCTAAATGTGTGCTCAGAGGACTGGCACTCCTCTTCAATCACTCTTGGTGATGAAGTCATCCGACTTTCTTCTTCTAGGATTCTTAGTGTAATTTTTGATTCATCCCTGTCTTATTCCACACACATAAACCACATTAAGAAATTTTCTTACTTCCACCTTCGTACCATATCCCATGCTTGCTCATTCCTTTTCGAATCTAAGAAACTTGTCTATGCTTTTATCATATTCCACATCAACTACTGGAACACCCTACTGGCATATGCCCCTTCTAATTTTTATTCACAGCTCCAGTTGATTCAAAACTCTGCTGCAAGAGTCTTGACGGAGACCCACAGCAGCGAACACATAACACCCATCCTTCTCTGCCTTCACTGGCTCCCTTTGTCCTACAGGATTGAGTGTAAAATTCTATTAATAACCTATAAAAAATTAAATGACCTTGCACTGGACTACACCAGTAATGTCCTCCATCACTGTGCTTCTATTCACCCACTAAGATACACTAAGTCAGGCAATCTCGGTGTGCCCCAAACTAACTTGTGCTCTATAAGTGACAGAGCCTTCATCTCAATGGTGCCCAGACTTTGGAATGACCTCCCTAAATGAATGAGAACAGCTGATTCAATTTATTCTTTTAAAAAAACAACTTAAAACTGCTTTGTTCAAGAAGGTATTTGACTTACCCTGACTTTCTGAACCAATTTTAGTTTACCCTCTCTGTCCAGGTACTCAAGATAATTTGTGTTTGTTATCACAAGCAATGTTATTTATTCGGGTTTTCTTGTAGTTCTTGGTATGTGTGAAATTGATTCTGGTTTATAGCGCTTTATCCAATTTCAATGCTTTGTATATCCTGTATTTATCTTTATTTAGTGATTTATGCGGATGTTAATTATTTCCATTGTTACTTATGCCCTGTTGTTCTTTCTGAATATCTGTGAAGTGTTTCTAGCATGGGAAAGGTGCTATAATGTTATTATTTCTTAATTTATTATTATGAAGGTCACAAAATAAATCCCAATTTAATTAAAGCACCACTACTAACAAAAGCAATGCAAATGAAATTATAATGCACAACAAAGTTCAAAAATTTTGTAATAGATTAATATTTACTTATATAAGACAGATAAGACAGACTGATATTACACAATTATACCACACTTCAATACTTTTTCTGATAGCCAATAATGTGACAGAGACAGTGACAGTGCAAAGGCTTTAGGTACAACAAGTTCTGCCTCAGTCTTGGAACTTTGGTTTTCTTAATTTCATTCTGTCAAGGTATGTAAAATATACAATCTGCCTTTGATTTAAAAGGTCCAAAACATCCATATTCCCTATTCCTTGTCACTGCATTATATGTATTGTACTACCAAATGAGTGCTGATTGGTTGTCAGTGGTCATGCACACAGAGCCCAACCCTATGACTTAAGATGAAATCGAACCTGTTTGATTTTGCCAAGGCGAATTGCTGACTGAGTCACTAGTTATGTCATACTGCATGATTAGCAGTCATGGGTGTGTGCAGCAACTACCTCTGAATTGCTAGGATTCTGTAAATGATGTCATGTAATGTGATATGGCCTTACTAGCAGAGTGAAGACAGAAAACAGATTCTGTAGTTCGTCAGTGCTTATTCTTCCATTCAGACTCTAACAAAAAGTGGGAATGGGTGTGATCATGATAGTCTGACATCTCATTCAAATTTGGTACCAGATTTGAGCCCAGTACTGCCCACAACCCTGAATTAAGAAGGTATCATAATGGATAATGTGAGTTTATTAATAAATAATTGAGTATACCTGTAAAATGTAGGATGGTGGAGAAAAACAGAAACCAGAATAAATGTTCCTGTCCTCCATTGAAATGTTGGGAGAAATTCTGCCAGAGAAGACGTGGTGACGTGACCCCTACGCAACTGGGTTACCAATTCTGTCTAGTTAATGCCATGGGCTGTCTAAGTCAAATCAGATGACAGCTCAGGTACCTCTCTTTATCAGAATGTACATAAGATGGCACAACTAAAATGTGACCACTGACCTTGACTGTTTGATATCAAGCACATTTGTGTTTGTTACAGATAATATATAACTGACACAGCAAATGAATAACAAGTTGCCACTCTAACTAGTCAAAGTAAGGGTAATTCAGGCTAGGTGTTCCACTAAATCCCCTCCAATGTTTCCATCAATTCGCAACCCACACAAATACTCCTGATGGTAATCATTGAAATACTATCCTCATAGTCTGCTAAGATCCTGTTCATTTATATTTTGAAATGGCTGAAAAATAAATATGGCAAAACACATTGCTGTGAAAGCTTAAAACTATGAACAGAACCACTTTGACCAAGTCAACTCAGAAAGGTAGTTTGTAATGCTACATACAGGATCACAGGCTTAATGTTAACACTTAAATTATGTTTCAGCAGACAATCATCAACAATAGCATCATAAAAGGTATTCAGACACATATCTGACAATTGAAAGGTTCTGATGCCAGTCAATACCAGTGACGTCTGTAAGAACAACATGCTGTCCCCACACACTCTTCCACTACGTCACCCAAGTTAAAACTACAGTTGGACAGAAAAAGAGTCAGTGTAGCCCTGTTTTGTTGGTATTTTGTTATAGTCACTAATCAGTGGAAGACACATATGTAAGAATCTCATTGCACTGTGTACATATGATAATAAATTTGAACTTGTGTGCAGCTTTTGCTTATCATATGTAGAACAGGTAAAAGCAAAGTCTATGGTTATTTCAAGTTGTTAACCCACACACAACAAGTCATATACACTTGTTTATTAAAATGTAAAGTATGGACAAGATTGTCATTAGAGTTGGGACACTTTTCAGGTCATGACATTCATACCAGTTTGTCTCTGGTGATTAGCTAATGCTTTGGGAAAAGTAAAGATCCATGGATCTTCTGAGATGATGATTGGTAGCAGTTTCAAGTTATCAGGTGACTGCTCGGAAAAAATACATTTGACCATTCGTAGATGTTTTCTAAGGCACCACCATTTTGTGCTATTTTTTCATGGGTGCCATTATATTCTTTCCAGAAATTACTCCACTGCTATACATTTAATACACGACCATTTGCTGTAATTGCACCACTTCTGTTAAAGATGGTAGGACACATGTACCAGTGTCCAAGATTTTGGATTAAATCTCAAAATAAACAAAGTACAGTGGGGGAAATAAGTATTTGATCCCCTGCTGAATTTGTAAGTTTGCTCACTTATAAAGAAATGAACAGTCTCTAATTTTATGGTAGTTTCATTTTAATGGAGAGAGACAGAATATCAACCAAAAATCCATAAAAAACACATTACACAAAAGTTATGTTTGCCAGGGAACATCCGGGCCTGTACATGTGCCTTCTTGAGCAGGGTGACCTTGTGGGCGCTGCAGGATTTCAATCCATTACTGCATAGTGTGTTACCAGTGGTGTTCTTGGTAAATGTGGTCCCAACTGGCTTCAGATTATTAACAAGCTTCTCCCATGTAGTTTTGGGCTGATTCCTCACCTTTCTCATGATCATCCTCACCCAATGAGACAAGATCTTGCATGGAGCTCCAGACCGAGGGCGATTGAGGGTCATTTTATATTTCTTCCATTTCCGAATAATCGCACCAACAGTTGTCATCTTTTCACCAAGCTTTTGCTGATGGTCTAGTAGCCCACTCCAGCCTTGTGCAGGTCTACAATCTTGTCCCTGACGTCCTTTGACAGCTCTTTGGTCTTGTCCATGGTGGTAGAGAGGTTGGAATGGAAGAAATTGATTCTGTGGACAGGTGTACTTTATACACATAATGAGCTGAGATCAGGAGTATCTGTCATTGATTGATTGATTGATTGTAATCTGTGTGCCACATGGGCACACGACCAATCTGTGGCAGCCAGAATTCTGACTGGGTTGTAGGGGATCAAATACTTATTTCTCTCAATGACATGCAAATCAATTTATAACTTTAATGTAATATGTTTTTTCTGGATTGTTGGTTGATATTCTGACTCTCTCCATTAAAATAAAACTACTATAAAAATTAGAGACTGTTCATTTCTTTGTAAGTGAGCAAACTTACAAATTCACCAGGGGATCAAATACTTATATCCCCCACTGTACATATATTGTTCTAAGGGAAAGGATTGTAAGTTATTGTTAGGACCTCTTGCTATTCTTGTTTCAACTTTTAAGTTTTGCTTTCATATTGTAATTTTCTTTTTTGTTGTCCTTTTTGGTATTTAACCCAAACAATCATATACAAAATACACTTAAAATACCTTAAAATGCTCTTGATTTCCTGGTTTTGCAAACATATCTTAAATTCTTTCAACTTGACTATTTTTTTCTACGAGCACAATATCTGCAGGGTTCCTTGGCCCTTAACTTAGTGGTACTGTAATTACTGAAGTGAAACAGTAACCCTACTGGTCAGCCTGGGTCTTTATTTGGCCCAGTAATGATCAGACTGTCATATGGTTTACTACTGTGTGTATTATTACATTTTTGTTACTCCTTTTGATACATCTACTATTGTACCGGTATATTGTGAATAAATAAACTGTTTATCTAGGCTTCAGTGTCACTAGGACTTCAGAGTCATCTCAAAAGTTCTCGTGAGGATCACATTTGGATTTCTGGGCTCTGAATTTAGACCTCTGGGTACTCCCCAAAGGGTGTTAACCACTAAATTCAGCACTACAAACTTTAATTACAAAGCACCGAGATTGGGGATCATGAGTATCAACACACTCATCCAGGACACTTCTTATTGGATGATTCTGGAGTAGAAATGAGACTACTCTTGACCAAGAAATCTAACTACACAGCCCATGTGAGTTGTGTAAAAGAATTCAATCTAGCTGATTTCTAGCTGGAACATTTAAAGTTTTCCAATAAACTCCAGTTATTTCACTAACAGTTATCTAACATGACTCAAATGAATAGCTTGTAGAAGCAATGTTCTATTGCGACCCTTACCAAGGAAAACGGAGAACAAAAAGTATGGTGATGGGTACATGAAGGGTGGGTATGACTGTTAACATGTAATAAATTTGTGACACATTTTTTAATAATGAGAATCACAAAAATAATGGACAAATTTCACTACATGTCTTCTGAAAAACTGTTTTTCACAATATACTAAGCATGATATTAATTTTCAGATTTTGCTGCCTTATATAATTCCACTAATTTTAAATAAAAAAAGATAACTGATTTCTCTGTAAAATAAAGAGATATAATACTTTGAAACCACAAAAAATGTTTTAAATGGTCCAGGTTTAAGTACATATAAATCAAATAACACTTAATGACATTGTTAAAAAGGCATTTATCCTAAAATGTACAAGGCATTAAAATTATAGATTCAAGTATGTGAATTGATATTATTATAGTCTGTTTATAAACCCAGCAAGGTTTTTGTAAGTAATTTTTGGCTTGGGCAATTTACCCTAATTTAAAAAAAAGAAGCTGGCAGCTTTTAGAATGTTTTTATGGATTACAGAAAATGTATGACAGTCAGTCACCCAGATTAACATGTCAAGAAACTCTTCATACTCCCACTCCACTCTGTGCATATCTTTGCCTTTCTGCTCCCAGCTGTTCTCATTAGAATGAAAGAAAACAATTATGAGGCAACTTTATTATTAACCTCAGACAACAATGATCATTTTAATAAACTGCCTCAAATCCCACAGAGAAGACAGCAGATCATCAATACACTGTAAATGTCAAAAGTCTCCATACTACTTGACGTACATCATCTTAATTAGCCTAATTAGTTTATGCACTGACTGCTTCTAAAGTCTTGTTAGTAACATGAAACACCAATGCAATAAATGCAACAACTGAGATGATTCTGGATCAAACTTTAAATATTTAAACTGTGGACAACAAGGAAAAAAAAACAAATAAGGAACAACATCATGAGAAACTAACCCAAACAAAGTATTCCTTAATGCTTTCTTCTATTTTTAATCAGCTGTAAATAATCTGAAAGAACACCACATCAGTTTTCTGAGCTACATAAATCTGCTTTCACGCCAAAAAAATGTAGAAATAACATGACATCCTAGAGATGGAGTGGTGCCCCAGTGAAGGCTGGTCCCTGCTTTGCGTCCAATCTTGACACGATTGTTTCTAGCCCTGCAGCCCTATAGCTGAATTATAAGGGGTTTAAACAGTGGTGGATGTATGGATGTAATCTTGTCATTACTTAACACTACAGGGCACATTTGTTCTTAAAGCCAATATGATAAAAAATATGCAAAGTACCCTTTCAAAAATGTATAATAAAAGGTTAAGTCACAAAACTTCACTTCAAGTTTATGTACAACAAAGGTGCACAATTTCAGTTTCGATTGTGTTTCATTAATTATTTTACAGTAGGCAACAATAAAGTTACACTTTCCATTTATTTTTAATATTGTCCTGATTGTAAATGAAAACTTTATTGCTCCAAGGTAAAACATAAATAACAAGAATTTGTAAAGAGGTCTTCATGCAGCAAACCATGATTTATGTAAAATGTAGAGAGGAAACAACAGTTAGATGAAGAGCAGACGGAGAAGGAAAAGCTACTGAGAGCACAGCTTAAGACAGGCAAACACAACAAGTGTCAATTAATTTACAGAGCTTCTCAATGAAGCATCACAGCCTATGTTACTTTGCCAACAATATCAGAATTTCTGCTTTCTTCTGGTTTCTACATATAAAAATAAGAGTCTACAATATAAAAATCAATAGAAAATGTATTGGTCTTCCACAGACTTAAAAACAGGCATTACATATCTCAGGACTACAATAATAGTCATTATTAAATGCTTAATAACTATACATAGTTCTCTGTGTCATCCTGGAATTAATGTACTGTATCTGAAAAATAACACAATAAAAATACATTTACCTTAAGACCTCAAAAGCAGCTACTTTGATATTATTCTGGATCTACCTGTAAGGTTCTAAGTACCCAACCCAAAATGCAATGCTTCTCCTGCAGTGCAACTATCTTGTTTTTGTACTTTTGAGAAATCATTTAGCAGACAAGATACATTTTTAAAGAAATGCATTACCTTTTTAAAGAAGTGGCCTATAGTTTTGCCTGACTATTTTAAAAAAGAAAATTTGTATGTTTATTTCTACAAAAACAGAGAAACTGACAGCCTGACAGATAGACTGATATTTGTTAGGCTTGGTAGAAAAGAGTCACAAAACAAGTTCTTATTGATTGAGCCCGCAGCTGCTTGTTTCACTCACTTGACACTATGCAATCTATGCTAATGCCTTTTTACAAAGACAACTTTCTGACAAGGAAAGAAAAGTATCAAAGCTATAAAAGAAAACGGGACAACGCAAAACAGATTCAAACAAGACAAGCAAACATGAGCAAAACTGTTGACTTGTGCAAAATCTGTGTTCTGTTTTTTTACAGAAGTACAACAGCAATAATATTAAAAATGATCACACATTATAGCATAAAACTATACTCAACTGGCTGTTCCATTAATCATGTCAGAACACTCCCTCAACTTCCCTGTCTTTATGTGCATTTGAATTCCACCACCTTTCAGTGCTGGGATGGCTGCACACGAGCACTTCTAAACAACTGTAATATACGCCCCTCTCTCACAGTCTCTCTCTATGGCCTCTGTTCCTATTGCAAGTGAGCCCTCTAAGGCAACGTCTATGCTGCCTCATTTAAAAGGAGTGTACAGTTAGAAATCATCTACTTCAGGGACATGCAGTCCTCACCATTAAAATGGCAACACAGTGCAAATTCTTCTTACCTCATACCAGAAGCTGTCTTTTGTCACCTCAGGAGATATTACCACTTTCTGCAGAACCTTAGTTGCTCTCTAAGAAAAGGGTCAGGTGCCTCTGTTACACTCTACAGTTTCTCCACAATGGTGCTACTACCAGTTACCTTTTATGGTACCCCCGCCCTAACTGTACTGTCTGTCATGTATCACTCTATCAAGCCATTTCTAGGTATGGACTGTGTGTCTGTCCTGTCATTCCTTGCCTTACAATTCTCAGTTCACAGAGCAACCCATCCCACCAATGTTTTTCGCTATTTTTATCAGTCTGACTGCTTTAACACTCATTTCTCAAACCCTCAGGCAAGTTTAGAAAACAAAGGACAACATGAAATCTTGTTTTAATTATTATTTGCTTTCTGTTATTTTGTTATTTTAATTGACTTTGCTACTTCAAAATTCAAGTTTTGTTCAGTTTAGTTAAGGACCGGGGGAAAAAAACCCTTAGAATATATTCTTTGATATATTGTAAGTACAGTCTCTCCATATTTTTCCAAGACTGCGGTTTAGCTACCACATCCAAAAGGTTTTAATGACTGAAAAATCGCACTGCAAAATAAGATGATCCTAAAGTATCAAATAAATGCAATTAACACTAATTTTGCCACAAAAAAGTTAAACTAGTGTTAGTGAGGAAATTAAGTCCAAATATCTCTAGGATTTAATATATTTTTTTCACCTATATTTCATTCAAAAACATCACTGTAGTCTCTTCCAATAAGCATTCAACAACTCAAAAGTGTGCATTTGTCATACTAATACAAATGTGTCTTAAGTTTTCATTTTAAGATGTATTAAAATTTAGAATATGTCAGTGCATGACCTAATTATTTTTGAGAACAAAAAGTGTGAAATTTTGTTTTTTATATTTCTGTTCTATCTATCACCTTACAAAACACCAAAGGCTTTTTTTCCAAAGCTGCTGCATTGGTAGCTGTACATCCATTTTATATAACCTCTTTCTTAAGACCTGGGACTCAACATAATCAGGTCCAAGACAACAATCAGCCATGGGATGGACACCAGTCCAATAAGTAACACTATTAAGTAATAATTATAACTCAAGCAAGAAGATATTACCAAACTACAATTACATATTACAAAGCAAACTTTATACACTTGTTACATAGGAACTCAAAGCAACATACCAGGTGATTACTTGTAAAAAGAAATGGCTCAGCCCACCATTCACAATGCTCAACCAAGCATGTAGATTTCAGCTGCTTTGATTCTATTGCTTGTAAAACCGTTAAGAGGTCACTACCAAAGCATACGCTTTATTAGTAATCCAACTCCCAGTACGTCACCCAAAATACTTCAACTGCTAACCAAGAATAAACATCTGCCATTTATCTAACAAATGTAAATCAATTTTCTAGGCCTCCACCCCACTCAAGTTCTGATCTAGATTTAAGACCAAATGTCCATGGGCCACTAGAAGATAATAATTGTTCAATCTCATTGTGCAAAATTTTAAAATCAGTATTAATTCTTAATTATTATGTTTCTTTACTGTAATATTATTTGGGATTCACTGTAATACACTAAAATGTCAGTCTAATCAAAATAACGATATAATATGTTATATTAAGCTCTTAAACTGCATGTTTAAGAAAAACTGCATTCAGATTTAAAAGGACAATATTTACTATCCATACATGAACATAAACTTACTGTAAAGATATTTTACTAAACAAGCTTTATTTTACTTCTGATTTATTGAATAGCCTAAAACTAAATGACCTTTAGCTCACCCTTCTTCAGATCTGATCACAGCTTATAATGTACTGATGCTTGATGATTTGTTTTCCTATATTTAATAAATTGCAATATACACATAAATTCTGTTTGAATGTTGATGTCTAAAATGTTTAACAACACATTCAGCTACACTACAGCTGTAACTTTAAAAATCAAAAACACATTCAATTATTTCTTCAGTGTAAACTTTGCTTTCACTGTCTCCCTTATTCAACACAAGGAAACATTTTTGATCAAGCAGACAAAAAATTAGACTTGAAGCCCTTAGATCTCAGGTTTAAATCAAATCAACTTAAGATGCTGAACAAGTTATCATTTATTGGGCAGATATTACAACAACATAGGATCCAACTAGGAATACGGTCTTTTTTCTATATTTTAGCATAATGTTTTAATATTAATGTTGGCTATAAAAACATGTTTTAACTACAGCTGGCTATTTGATCCAAAAGAACTTCCTAATTCCTACACAGATAATATTTTTAAAACAAACATGACTTAAGATTTACAGCTGAATACATCTTTTTACAGGAATAAATTAATCACTTAATTAATTAGTGTAGATGTAAACTCCAAAGCTTTAAAATTTTATGTCATAGCCTAAAACTGATTATGCTTAAATTAGCTCATCTATTTATTAGCTCTAAATATTGAATTTGCTGCAAATGAATTAATGTTATTTAATATCAGTGTTTTAAGCTTTTCCTCTGTGCCCCCATAGTCTCCAATGTAAAGTGCCAGTGCAGGCAAGATATTTTTATACATTTATAGAAAGCAAAAATCTTTCGCGCAATTTTGCAAATGCATACATACCATGTTTGTGAAGAAATAGCTTTGACTTGAAAAATATTGCTCTTTTTCTTTAACACAAAAATACAGTTAAGTAAAACCCAGTCATGAAGACACTTTGTCCAATATTTGTTAAAAATGACAGCACATTTTCTTTCTACTTTTTATTAGTGGAAAAGGACACAATGCATCCAATTTCAATTAGCTTCTAACAGAAGTGTAATATAAACAGTGTTAATCATCCAGAAGACTTTAATGTTTATCCTTATGTACATCATGCAGTCTAATCTCTCTTTCAATCATTTTTGATGGTGGTGATTTGAACCTATCAACACAACCCATGATGCAAGAGGAAAAATGTCATACTTTAGAAAAAAACTCGACCAACTGCAAACCTGCTGAGTTATGATCTTATTTCTGACTATGTTGTTAGAAAATACATGTACTGTACAGAATAAAAATAAGCTAGACTTGAACTGCCCACTAGCCCATTAAAATTTATATTATTTTATTACTCTACTACTCTTTTTACACTGTCTACCACTATTATACTTTAAGAGACAGTACTAGATTAAGCTGACTGAATGTGCACTTTGTTTCTTCATAAGTACAAAGAAATAATGAATAAATAACACATGTTTAACAACACATTTATGTGGAAAAAAAAACTTGCTCTTCCCTTTTAAGTCAATTTGATCTCAAAGGTATTTTTCTCATTTTTCAGTGCATTGCTAATTGTGGAGGAGTTGGGGTTTTACTGGAAACTGGTCATTTCTTAAGCCGCACCGGTACTGCTTTTCCGTATTAGACCATATTATATATTCATGACAATAACCTTGCACTGAGGAAATTTTCAAGGTTAACCAATGCAATTACTACTCTGATGAGAGCTAGGCTTTCATTCCCTATCTTGCTTTTCTCTGTTTAAAAAATGCATTTTGTTTAGGTTAAAGGTGGACAGAGCTACTCCCATTCAGTCACTGGGTAGGAAATGAACACATTTGTGCTGGTGTGGTTCATAACTAATAACATCTTGGTGTGCTGTCGCTGTGATTTTTAAATGGGTATTCATTAACCAAACACTGATTAGTGCTTGTGTTGATGAATACAATTTAAAAATGATTTATATTCTTGCAAAATGCATGCAGTGAAAGAAAGATGCAGTGCAACATTGCAAAATTAAATATAAATGATGAAGAATAAAAAAATATAATTATTTCATTCCATCTTACTGTTTAAACTGGTCATTTCAGAATGACAATGTCGAGGCATGCTCCTAATGAGACGATGGATGGTGTCCTGGGGGGATCTCCTCCCAGATCTGGACCAGGGCATCACTGATCTCCTGGACAGTCTGAGGTGCAACCCTGTCGCGTCGGATGGACCGAAACATAATGTCCCAGAGGTGTTCTATTGGATTTAGGTCAGGCGAGCATGGGGTCCAGTTAATGGTATCAGTTCCTTCATCCTCCAGGAACTGCCTGCATACTCTCAACAAATGAGGCCAGGCATTGTCGTGCACCAGGAGGAACCCAAGACCCACCACACCAGCATACAGTCTGACAATGGGTCCAAGGATTTCATTCCGATACCTAATTCTGCGCATTCCTCCATGGATATGACCCCATGACCACCAAACCGGTCATGCTGAACGATGTTACAGGCAGTATAACGTTCTCCACAGCTTCTCCAGACCCTTTCACGTCTGTCACATGGGCTCAGAGTGAACCTGCTCTCATCTGTGAAAAGCACAGAGTGCCAATGGTGGACCTGCCAATTCTGGTATTCTATGGCAAATGCCAATCAAGCTCCACAGTGCCAGGCAGTGAGCACAGGGCCCACTAGAGGATGTTGGGCTCTCAAGCCACCCTCATGAAGTCTGTTTCTGATTGTTTGATCAGAGGCATTCACACCAGTGGCCTGCTGGAGGTCATTTTGTAGGGCTCTGGCAGTGCTCATCCTGTTCTTCCTTGCTCAAAGGAGCAAATACTGGTCCTGCCGATGGGTTAAGGACCTTCTACGGCCCTGTCCAGCTCTCCTAGAGTAATTGCCTGTCTCCAAGAATCTCCTTAATGCCCTTGAGACTGTGCTGGGAGACACAGCAAACCTTCTGGCAATGGCACGTATTGATGTGCCAACCTGGAGAAGTAGGACTGCCTGTGCAACCTTTGTAGGGTCCAGGTATCGCCTCATGCTACCAGTAGTGACACTGGCCATAGCCAAATGCAAAACTAGTGAAAAAACAGTCAGGAAAGATAGGGAGGGGGAAAATGTCAGTGGCCTTCACCTATTAAACCATTCCTGTTTTGGGGGTCGTCTCATTGTTGCCCCTCTAGTGCACCTGTTGTTAATTTCATTAACACCAAAGCAGCTGAAACTAATTAACACCACCCTATGCTACTTAACTGACCAGATCAATAGCCCAGAAGTTTCACTGACTCGATGACTTACTCTGATTAACAAGTGTTCCTTTAATTTTTATGAGCAGTATTACGTGATTTACACAGTTAAGTGTAAAACCATAAGTATGTATTTTTAGAAAGAAAATGCAATGGTCACCTCTTCACTGTTTTACTGCTCATATCAAAATAGGAATATCTTGGAGACATACACAAAATGCCAGATTTTAAGCCTTTTGCACTTATTGTATAAGCACATATGCAACTAACAATGGCTATAAAAGTCCTGTTTACTATTTACTACTCAACTGAAATCTATTTATTAATGAGCTTCTCTTCATAATAGAAAAAAAAAATACTATACATTTCTATGCTGATTCATACATGTAATACTGAACACCTGCGGTTTCTCGGCAGTGGGGTTAAGCGATCAGGCTATTTTCTGTGATTCATCTATAGTGCAGACAGTTCTTAAAAGATAAAAATAAACAGGTTCAAAAATACAGTTAAAGTCAAATATAAAGCCTTTCTAGGTAACCGTCATTACAGCATTAAGCCATAGGGTGGAAAAGTAAAAAACATTCCACTGCCTAACAAAACAGGCTCTCCAGAAACAAATACAAATTGAGATGTGCTTTCTGTGGCATTCATTTTGGGATTCTGAAGACTTACAACAGTATATGCACAAGCTGATTAGTAAAAATAAATTTGCCCTGGTGTGTTTGTAAGCACATTATGATAGAAGTAAACATAGCTCATTTGCTGGTTCTTGTCTAGGATAAAGCAGGTAAAAGATACAACTGTACTGCAAGAAAAGTAATTACTTCAACGTGCAGAGCACAGAACAGCAGCGATTGCTGCAACCTCAAAGATCCAAGACCTCATATTGAACTTCATCATTACTGTTTGTTCCTGCACTTTATTGTTAAAGAAGTTTTAAGGCAAAAAAGCTATAATTTTTATTACAACTATTTGTTAAATCTTGCCTTTAACTTAATTCTAGTAGCATCGGAAATATCCAATAAACTTTTTTTTTTTTAAATGAAAACATATTAACATCAGAAAAGAGACTTAAGAACCACACTGAACAATGTGTTGAGCAATGTCTTTACTTAAATTGGCTCCAAAAATAAAAGAGTTAGCGTATATAAAAGCCACGTCAATTCCTTACTCAGTAATAAACAAAATTTGGCTGAAAAAATATAAGACAGATAATTTAAGTGTAAAAATAACATATACAAACAAAAAAAATCAAACATAAGCATAGTGAATTACACATAATGGTTCCTGATTTAACGAAGCCCAGGAGTAAACAGAAAAGCCCCAAAACTGGGCACATGCAAGGTACAAATATAGCAAAGGTCAATTGACTGTGAGAAGAGGGCACCACCTCATCAGTTCAACAACAAATTTAATGATATTTTTATAAATATTAAAAGCAAACAATTTTGTGTTCTGATGTTCTATAGAGTCCACTAATCCCTTGTTACCATTTTGCTTTTGGTTGTTGCTTCAAAGAAACTCGAGGAGTCAATGATGGAAAAATGATGCATTGCTTTTTTATATATATATATAACACACACACGCATATAAATATTTTGTATATATATTAGGAAGGGGCTGTTCAGGAAAAAAAGATTGGCTTATAAATATAGTTTATAGTTTAAATGCCTACCCCCAGCAAAAAAACATCAGTTATTTGTAAAGCAGTAATATTCTCATCATTCTGTATCCCTGATCATGTTCAACATGCACAAGAAACCGCACAGCCCCAGTTATCTCCACACAAAGAGGGTCTATCCTTTACACCTTTCTGTTCTGGATTACTTTTAAATGAAACACTGCCAATAAGGAACAACAGAAATTACTGTGCTACTTTCTCTCAATGATAAACTAATGTTTTATGGGGCGAAAAAATGATCATCCCCGACAGATACGTTTAATCAGCAGTGTGTGCCACCAATGATGTGCAAATATGAGTGTGTGTGTGTGTGTGTGGTTTTGTCGGTTTTACTGTAAAAAGAGTTAACAGTTATTTGTGAAGCAGGAATATTCTGATCATTCTGTTTTTCTAATCACTGATTAGCATTCACAAACTAATTCTGTACATTGCTGCATTCATCTTTCCCTTTATCCTGACTAGTCTCCCAGTTCCTGCCGCTGAAAAACATCCCCACAGCATGATGCTGCCACCACCATGCTTCACTGCTTCACTTCTCATGGTCTGAGAGTCCTTCAGGTGCCTTTTGGCAAACTCCAGGCGGGCTGCCATGTGCCTTTTACTAAGGAGTGGCTTGCGTCTGGCCACTCTACCATACAGGCCTGATTGGTGGATTGCTGCAGAGATGGTTGTCCTTCTGGAAAGTTCTCCTCTCTCCACAGAGGACCTCTGGAGCTCTGACAGAGTGACCATCGGGTTCTTGGTCACCTCCCTGACCAAGGTCGCTCAGTTTAGATGGCCGGCCAGCTCTAGGAAGAGTCCTGGTGGTTTCAAACTTCTTCCACTTACGGATGATGGAGGCCACTGTGCTCATTGGGACCTTCAAAGCAGCAGAAATTTTTCTGTAACCTTCCCAGATATGTGCCTCGAGACAATCCTGTCTCGGAGGTCTACAAAGAATTCCTTTAACTTCATGCTTGGTTTGTGCTCTGACATGAACTGTCAACTCTGGGACCTTATATAGACAGGTGTGTGCCTTTCCAAATCATGTCCAGTCAACTGAATTTACCACAGGTGGACTCCAATTAAGTTGCAGAAACATCTCAAGGATGCTCAATTTCGAGCTTCATGGCAAAGGCTGTGAATACTTATGTGTATGTGCTTTCTCAATTTTTTTATTTTTAATAAATTTGCAAAAACCTCAAGGAAACTTTTTTCACGTTGTCATTATGGGGTGTTGTGTGTAGAATTCTGAGGAAAAAAATGAATTTAATCCATTTTGGAATAAGGCTATAACATAACAAAATGTGGAAAAAGTGATGTGCTGTGAATACTTTCCAGATGCACTGTATATATATATTTTAGTAATTGTAGACTACACTACACGGTACCCTTAAGATTCCCTAGAGAAGTCCTTACAGACCAACGTTCGGGGAAGTTGCCAAGTTACTCCACTTTAAGCACCTAAAAACTTCAGCATACCATCCTCAAACTGATGTTTTAGTGGAGTGGTTCAATCAAATGCTCAAATAAATGCTTCACAAGGTGGACAGCAAGGATGGGAGGAACTAGGATCAGCTACTCCCCTTCATACTTTCTGCTTACAGAGAAGTCCCATAAGCCTCCATGGGCTTCTCCTTGTTTGAGTTATAAAGTGGAAAACAACCTTGGGGGCTATTGGACATTTTAAAAGAAGGATGGGAGGAAGAGGCACTTCCCTCCACTAATATTTTAGAAACATATTGCACAATTACGAGATACTGGGCGGCACGGTGGTGCAGTGGTAGCACTGCTGCCTCGCAGTAAGGAGACCAGGGTTCACTTCCCAGGTCCTCTCTGCGTGGGTTTCCTCCGGGTGCTCCGGTTTCCTCCCACAGTCCAAAGACATGCTGGTTAGGTGGATTGGAGATTCTAAATTGACCCTAGTGTATGCTTGGTGTGTGGGAGGGTGTGTTTGTGTGTGTCCTGCGGTGGGTTGGCACCCTGCCCGGGATTGGTTCCTGCCTTGCGGCCTGTGTAGGCTGCGATTGGCTCCAGCAGATCCCCGTGACCCTGTGTTCGGATTCAGCGGGTTGGAAAATGGATGGACGAATGGAATTACGAGATAGATTTGAAAAAATTCGGCCAGTCCTAAAAGAAAATATGGAGCATGCGCAGCCCAGGCTTGCAATTATGTCAGTGGTACAACATTTTGGGAATACCAGCATGGAGATCATGGCATAGTCCTGATTCCCACTATCCACTCCAAATTATTGGTGCAATGGCAAGGCCCATAAGAAATTATGGAAAGAAAGGGGAAGGTTGACTATTTGGTAAAACAACCGAACTTCCAACCAGCTAAATGAATATGCCCCATGAATCAGTTGAAACCATGAAAGGACAGGGACCCAGATCCCTACTCCGGACAGCCTTGTTCCTAATTCACTCAAAATAACACCCTCAACTTTGACCCTAATTTGACATCCACTCAACGACAAGAATTCAAAGCAGCCATCTTCTCTGTCGTGGAAGTAGTGGATAAGTGACCAAGAAGAACTTCACTGAGTGCACACATTACTACTGAGGCTGGGGTCATTGTCAGAGAATACCCATATCAACTCTTGGAAGCAAAAAGAGTAGAAGTGAAGCTTGGTGTTATTGAGGAAAGTTTTAGTCCCTGTTTAGTTGTACAGTCCAAGTCCCTAAGCCTGAATGGAGTTGGTGTTCTTGCAATGACTTCCATCAACTTAAACAAGTCTCCCAATTCGATCTGATGCCACGAGTGGATGAACTCCTCAAGTAACTTGGTAGCTGATCACGTGACATGATGAAGAGATACTAGCAAATTCCCTTAACGGAATCCACCATGGTAAAGACCGTGTTCAGCACACTTAATGGCCATTAATATTATCATATTCTCCCATTTGGATTACATTGGGCTCCCGCATCTGGTGGACAGACTATCACAGTCTCATAATAACTATAGTGCGGCCTACTTGGATGATGTCATCCATTCCAGCACCTGGGAGGAATATGTGCGACAAGTTTGTGTGGTACTCCTGACACTTGGCAAAGCCAGCCTATGTATCAACCCGAAGAATTGTTTCTTCAGATTGACGGAGGCTAAATATTTAGGCTACTTGGTGGGTAGGAGTACCGTTCATCCACAATGTGCCAAAGTAGATGCCATCCTGAACTGGCCCCGTCCAAAGAACAAGAAACAGGTGCAGGCATTCTTAGGATTAGTGGATTACTACTACCAATTTGTTCCCTGTTTTTTTGAGAAAGCAGCTCCCTTCTCAGTCTTCACAAAAAAAGCAAGCTCCTAACACAGTGGTATCAGATGCTAATACAAAAGCTGCATTCCATGACTTAAAGCAGGCCCTTACATCAGCACTGGTCTTAATTACTCTGGACTTTTCTTCTCCTTTTCTTTTATAGACCAACGCTTCGGACACAGATCTCGGTGCCATGTTGAGCCAAAGCGTTGACAGTGTTGACCACCCCATCATATTCCTGAGTAGGAAACTACTGGATCAGGAGACCAGGCATGCAACAGTGGAAAGGGAAGCCTTGGTGATTATATGGGCTGTCAACCAGTTGCATTACCACCTCCTGGGATGTAAATTGACTCTGATGACGGTCCATGCACCCCTACAGTGGATGGCACTTCTTAAGGAAATGAATCCTTGCATGACCAGGTGGCTTTTGGATCTGCAACCATTTCTTGTTTAATGTCATTCATCGTTGAGGCTCTCTCCATACCAGCGCTGATGCTCTGTATCGAGTTAATAACCTCACGGTTGGGAATGACTGACCCAACGTGTCTGGGCTGAGGAGTTTCCTGTTTTCCTAAGAGCTTGGATAATTTTAATCTTCCCCAAGGAAGCCAGAGGGCACTGTCGACTACTGCTATCTTAATTAATCTACCCTGGAGACTTGTGTTGTCATTATGTTTCTTTTCTTTTTCAGTGTGCTTTAGTTGAACTTGTGTCCTTTTGTCTCTTTATTACTATAGACATAGACATAGATTTAGATATACAGATATCGATATACGTAGTGTGGGATATGGCCAGCCAATCATCCCAGCCAATACCCCCAGGCTGCTAAATGGAGCCCTCCTTGCAATGTGGAGATGCCCCGAATTCCAGCAGGGCATCATGGACTATGGAGTTTTAATACACAGCCCTGCTGGATAACGTCGGGGACGCCAGGGGACACTGCAGGGAGACGCAGAGACGTTTATTTTCCATACAGCCCGGAAGTAAATCCCAGTCACATGGTTGGAAGAAATAAAGTGCTTCTGGGCTGATGAAGAAAAGGAGTTTTTATCTGATCCGGAAGTGTTAACAGTCATATGGACAGAGAGAAACACTTCCAGGTCATGGACTATAAAAGGACTGTGGGAGATCCCAGACGTTGAGATGAGCTGGGTGGAAGGGTGGCAACGCGTCTGGGAGAATGGAGGATTGTTTATTGTGTATTTGTTTATTGAAATAGTGGAGTGGAGGGTGCTTTGTGCACGTATTTATTATTATTAATAAAAAGTCATTTTGGACTTTTATCTGGTGTCTGATCTGAGGGTTCAAGGAAGCAAGAGCGCCCCCTATCTGTCACAGTAGATATAGATAAACACATACATACACAACTGGTGAAAAGCTTTGAAGAGCCCCAATATGAGTCTAATGAACAATCTGAAATGGAACAAAGGTAAGTGATACTGCCAAAGGTTAAAATAAATATTTACCCTATTAAAAACAGAAAAATAATGACATTTTCAGAGTTATACAAAGAGGATGTTTTCAGGGAACAAGTAATGGTTTAACAACATACAGCTTTTCTACAGCAATGGAAATTAATTAAGCCTTGAAAGTTGATGCAAACAGTTCCTACAGGTGTCCTAACATTTGTTGATTACTTTCAAACCCTCTGTATGTATAAAAGCAGTGTTGAAACAAACTGTGTTGCTAAACCTTCTGAAGAATTATTTGGACAATACTACACTACTGTATATATTGTTATAATGGTGAGAAAAGGGCAACTGGCAAAGAAAGACAGACAGATCATTTTAACTATTAAAAAGTGTAGGTCCTTCCTTTAGAGAAACTGCGAAGAAAGCCAATGTGTCAGTGAGTACAGTTTACTACACCATAAAAAGGAACTTGGACACTCTGACAGGCCCAGGTCTGGCAGACCCAAAACCACAAAAGAATCAGAAGACAAGTTTCTGAGATTCAGCAGCTTGCATTATAGTCTCACAGGACAACATATATGTCAACAATCACCATGTGCAGAAATTGCCCCAATACCTCCTAGCAATAAAAATAAGCCAAAAAGATGAGTCCAAAAGATGTCCTTAAGGGTTCGATGATGAAACTTGAAACTCAAAATAGGGATCCCGCTGGAAGGGGTTGAGGAGTTTTATTGCCAAGGATTTTGAAGTTATAAACATCATTTTGAAAGTTAGGGAGATCAGAATAGGCATTGAGTTCATGGGCCTTTAAAAGTTACAGCCTGTGATGATGTTGTGTGATCAGAGTATCCAAGCCAATATTGTTAGTTAGTGGATATACATATTTGGAAGACTTCATAATGAGAAATAAATATTTGTTTCATGGCGGGTACATGAAAACATGAGCTGGGGTGCAGATATAACATCAGGAAAGTTGCTATAGGATGCCTCTATTCACGACAGCACATCCTCATACTGTATCTGTCCCCACAGAGTATTGTAGTCAACTATTCACACAAGTATTAATTTAAAATAGCTAAGTACTACTTGAATGTGACTGATCAAATAACTGTTGATGCAGTACACAGGATGAAATTTATGTTCTATTATGGATTTTGAGAAACCTATTCTACAGGTAACCAACAAATGAGTGAAAATCTTGCAAACATATTTAACATAAATCAGCCCTGTGAAAAGAAAAAGCGAAATATAATATTGTGTTAGTGTATTAGTGTCTTAAAGGTAATATATCTCTGTGTATGGGTGTGAATGTGAACTGTATGTAATAAGTTTAAGAGAATTACCCAGAGTGCTGTGCAGTTCGACCTGATTGGTAGTGGTCAATGCAAGAAGGAAGGGAGGACAGGAAGAGCTACAGTGGAGAGTGAATGAGTGTGACAGAATGAAGATGTACTTTGTCAGTTCAAGAAAGACGAACACCAGCAGTCAAATCTATTTGAGTACCAGAGCATTAACAAAAGTTTCAATGGATAAGAGGCTGTATTAATTATATTACTCAATAAACTAATTAGTAATACATTTGTTATTCATTTTCAAAATAATTTTAAGTCTCGAAAGTATTTACAAATACATTATACCACTATCTAGTGAAACTGTCACACTTTTATGATATGTAGTTTAGGACATACCACCCATACCCAAAAACATCTGTACAACACATCTTATTACTTAACTTTATATTGCAAAAAAAGACATTACATTTTAGTGACATGCATGATTTATTGCTTAGCAGCTTGAATATTTAGAAAACATTCTCTTTTGCTTTTCCTAACCTTCTGAGGGTGTTTTCTTTAACTTTGACAGTTACTATGACAGTTGCTGATCAGGAGGATCCATGAACTGCTGTGACCTCTCTGGAATAGTACATACTTAAAATATAAACAAAATGAATATTTAAAAAATCTATATTGCTTGAATAACAATTCAGAACTTTAAATAAATAAAAACTAAACTAAAAAATAAACTTCAAAATAATAAAAATGGGAGCAAAAAATCTCATCATTCTCTTTTGCTTTTCCTAACCTTGCAAGAGCATTTTCTTTTACTCTGACAGTCAGTATATACTATGACAGTTGCTGACCAGAAGGACCTGTGAACTGCTGTGACCTCTCTGGAATAGTAAAGGAAATCCAAGCAATCATGAACTGAAAAAATCTGGATGTTTAAGGAGTACATGCATGCATGCAGACACTTTTACAAATTTTGTAAAATATTAAAATTAAACAATATGTTTCACCTGATAACTTTGAAAAGATATTAGAACATATTACCACATGGTATGTTGGATAGAAACTACTGCATAAAAATGAATAAGCCCTAATTCAGTG